>NW_007258794.1:321910-402620 GCF_000164805.1 Carlito syrichta
GGCCACTGCACTCCAGTCTGGGTGACAGAGTGAGACTCCAGCTGAAAAAAAAAAATAATAATGAAGGGAAAGATATCCAGATCAAAAAGGAAGAATTAAGACAATCTCTATTTACAGATGAGAGGATGTTCTATATAGAAAATCCTAAAGAATATACAATAAGTATAAGAACTAACAAATGAGTCTAGCTAGGTTGCAAGACACAAAATTAACATACTTGATGAGTAAAGGATAGTATTTTCAAAACATTTTTGAGAAAAACTGAATAACCACATACAAAAGAGTGAACTTAGGCACATACTTCATACCTTATGCAAAAATTAACAAAATGGACCATAGACTTTAATGTAAATGCTAAAACTCTAAGGAGAAAATATAAGAATAAATCTTGGTTATCATGGATTAGACAATGACTTCTTAGATATAACACAAAAGGCATAAGCATCGGGGGGAAAAGAAAACAAACTTCATCAAAAATTTTTTAAAATGTTTTTCAAAAGATTCCATTAAGAAAGTGAAACCATACACAGAATGGAAGAAAATATTTACACATCACATATCTGACAAGGAATTTATATCTAGACTATGTGAAGAATGCTCACAATTTAACAATAAAAAGACAATTCAAAAATGGGCAATGGATCAGAACAGATATTTCTCCAAAGAAGATATGCAAATGAATAATTATATACATCTAAATAAATAAATATGTTCAATATCATTTCTTATTAAGGAAATGCAAATCAGAATGATGAGATACTGTGCTATACCCTTTGAAATGTCTGTCATTTGATGAGTACTAATAGTGTTAGCAAGGATGTCAAGGATCGGAAGCCCTCATACATTGCTGGTGAGAATGCTCAGTCTTTTAGTAAAACAGTTTGGCAATTCCTCAAAAGGTTCAAGAGCTATCATATGACCCAGCTGTTGCATCCTTAGGTATCTATCAAAAAGAACTTGAAACATATGTCCACATAAACATTTGTGCAAAATGTTTACTAAAGCCTTATTCCTGATAACCAAAATGTGGAAACACTCCAAATGTCCATCAGCTGATGAGTGGAGAAATAAAATGTGCCATATCCGTGTAATGGTATCTTTAGCTACAAAAAGGAATGAAATACAGACATGTATTATGGTTTGGATGAGCCTAGAAAACATTATGCTAGATGAAAAGAGACAAAAAGACCACATAGTCTATTATCCCACTTATATGAAATGTCCAAAACAGAAAAATCCATGGAGACAAAAAGTAGAATTTGCTAGGAACTAGTAAGAAGAAATATTGGTGAGTGTAACAAAGAAAGACAAGTTTTCCAAAATTAGATGGTGGCGATAGTTGCACTATTAATATACTAAAAACTATTCAGTTTTACCCTTTAAAAGGGTAATATTTATGGTATGTGAATTATATTTCTGTAAGGCTATTATTTTTAAAATGTAACCCATAATCACAAGGTCCAACGCAGTGTCTTTCGTACACTGATTATTTTTGTTGATGAAAACTTTGGAAGATAGTTTGAGGTAAGTGTTTGGGAAGACACTTATGGAGGGTCGGGTTTGGTGGTTAAAAATACAAAGATGTATTTCTAGTCCTTTTTCCAGGGCGAGTAATGAAGAATGTTTGCAACAGAATAACTCCAAGAAGCATTTAATACTTCAAATCACAAGAGCCTGTTCTAGGCTTTAATTTTTCACCATGTTGTATTACAGCTCAAAGTCACCCCAGAGCAAGAAATAGAAAGATAGAAGGTCTGTTATGTCTTTCTTGCCTTTGTTTTAGAAAGGGTGAAGTCTTGGGGAATGATGGCACTTAGTGGCCTTTCTTGTGAGTTGTTCTGCAAAGAAGGTCAGAATCTCATGCGCCATAAAATTGTGCTACAAATATCCTCTTACTTTGCCCAGTGGTCACCATTTAGGCTGGATTTGACATTCTAAAAAGAAGCATTGGAAAACAGGGAGACAATTAGAGAAAGATAATCAGTCAAGATTGGAAAGATAGGCTCAAGATCATGAGAGCCAACATTTCAGCCTTGCATATTTCATGCAACAACCGTATCTAACAAGTATCAAGCATCCTCTCCCTAAATATGCCTTGGATAAACAAAAATATTGAATGAATTAAATGCTAAAAGAATCCATGAACGTTCCCACAATCTTGAATATTCTTTTTGGGGAAATAATCTCTTACATTGCAGAATCTCAGTTCTAGGAGGTATTTTAGAAGTTATCAAATTCAATTTTCCATTTGTGTCTCAATACCACTTTCTCTCTTCCTATTAAGTGATAACTCAACCCATCCTTGAATATGTCTCTCGATGCTGAATTCATTCCATCTCAGGGTGGTCCCATCTTTGAAGATTTGACTCTTAATTCTATATTCAATTAGCTAATGTTTATTCAGGACATCCTTTAGGCCACTGGGCATAGGGGTACGGTAGCAAATAAACCAGACAAAGACACTTTTCTTATGCAGTTTACATTCTAGTGAGGTGATGAGAGGAGACAGAAATAAATAATTGAACAAAATATATTTATGTTGATGATAAAAGCTATAGAAAAAACAGAGCAAAGGGAGCAGAGAGTACTGGGAGGAAACAGCTGCTCTTTTTTATTGAGTGGTCAGGGCAGGCCTCTCTACTGTAATAATATTTGAGCAAAGATTAAAATAAAGTGAATGGGATGGCAATAGCATCTCTAAGGAAAGGATTTCTAGGCACAGGGAACAGTTAATGAAACCTTCCTGAAATCTAGCACTCTGCAAGCAGAAAACGCTTAAAATTCTTTGTCAGTTATATATTTTGTAAAAGATACCATATTCCTACCCACCTAGAATTAAGTCAAAAGAACTCATTCTGGTGTTGTGGAAAGCTCCACTGTACGAGTCTAAATATCTAAACTAGATTCCGTTCTGCCACCAATTTACTGCATGGCTTTTATCAAATCACTTCTCCTTTTAAAGATTCTGTTTCCTTGTGTATGAAATGGTTGAACTCTGGGTTCCTTTCTAGCTCTAAAATACCATCATTCAAGGGAAATGACCATTATTCAAGGACAAGTGAAATGTGAGTAAATAATATAGCTATATAAGATGTAGAAAAAACTGCTGACCAATATCCTGGTCTGTGATAAAATCTCCATTCAGTGACTGTGTAACTCAAGGTCAGAGTTTATAGTTTCCCCTCTACATCTTCCTCACCTAAAATGCTTCCCACCACATATTCTACTCAATGGATTCTTCTGTCTTGGTGAAACTTTGTCCTTTTCAGCAAGGATTCAAGTGACTTAGTGTCAAACTCCAGAATCAGGTCCAAACTTAGAGTGTGGCTGAATTCCACTGAAAGTAAACATAATTTGGGAGGCTCAATGGTGTATTTAGTGGTTCTCAAATTGGTCTACATATTAGAATAAGCTGAGCATCCTTCAAAAATTTCAATGCCCTGGCTATACAATAAAAGAAATAAATCAGAATCTCTCAATGTGTATTTAATGTTCCTCAAGTGATTGCAACGAGTCAAGAACTTTGCTTTAGGGGAAGAGTTTGTTACAGTCTGTGCATACATTTGTGACATGTGATTTTGCCACTTGCTGACTGTGTGCTCTTGAGCAAATGTCTTCACTTGATTCTCGCTCGCTCATAGATTTGAAAAATAGTTACCACCATGTAAATGTGTAAACCATTATGTAATCTATAATTAATATATTATACTAAGATGTATTATGTACTAGTTTTATGGAGACACATTTATAAAGTATGCTAATAAGAATTAACAATCTTCATACAAAGACAAGAAATGAGAAGATTTAGAGAGAATAGAAGGATAATATGCATTCATTGGCCATCAATCAATTAAAAAAGAAAAACTATGCCCTGATGGGCTAAACATGTTGGTCAGAATTTTCAAAAGTAGAGGTCTAGGTTTTCTACTGTTGCAAAACAAATTACTCCAAAACATAGTGGCTTGAAGCAACAACATTTATTATCTCCATTTTTAAGCCAAGAGCCTGGGCACAGATTAGCTGGGTCCTATGGCTCTGGGTCTCCCACAAGACTGCAATCATCTTAGGGTTCAACTGGGAATGACTGGCTTCTCAGCGCAATCACATGGTAGCTGGTAGGATTCAGCTTCTCGTAGGCTGTTAGACTGAGGATTCTGTTCCTTGAGAGTTTTTAGTTGTAGGGCTCCTTCAGTCCTTTAGTTTGTGATCCTCTTCATAAACTACTTTACAACATAACCAGCAAGTAAACAAGTGAAGAAAAGAGAGTATCAACCAAAGATAGAGTGCTAGGAAGGCTGGGATCTCGACCTGTGATAGCCTAATCATGGAAGTAGCCCATCCCCTCTGCCATATTTTATTAATTAGAAGTGAGTTTTTTTGTTGTTGTTTTTGTTTTTTAAAGATGTGGGGTACACTTTAGGATTAGGATTAGGTATTCAAGTGGTTATCATACAGGTAAAGTTTGACTTCCCTTTGGTCCCCATTTTGCCTGGTTTGAGATCAGGTACCCTCGTTTATGTTATATCCCACCCTTCAACCCCGGCAGTATCCCACTACTGCCAATTCCTTTGTTACAGTATTATGGTAAATGTTCAGGGTCCGCTTATGAGTAAGAACTTGTAGTACTCTGTTCTTTGTTTCTATAATAGATCACTGAGTATGATAGAATCTAAATCCATCCAAGTTGCTACAAAATCTGTATGTTTGTCTTCTTTATGGCTGCGTAATATTCCATTATGTATATATACCACATTTTTTTATCCAGTCCAGTTTGGATGGGGAGCATGGTTGGTTCCATGTTTTTGCTGTTGTGAATAGTGCTGCAATAAACATGCATGTGCAGGTACATTTTTTGTAAAATGATTTGAGTTCCTCCGGGTATATTCTCAGTAGGAGATTGCTGGATCATACAGAAGGTCAATGTCAAGTTCTTTTAGAAATCGCCACACTGTTTTCCAAAGAGGAAGCATTCCTTTCTCTCTGCATCCTTGCCAGGATCTGTTGTTTTGTTTTATTAATGATGGCCATTCTTACTGAGGTTAGGCGGTATCTCAGTGTGGTTTTGATTTGCATTTCTCTGATTATTAGTGAGGCTGAGTATTTTTTTCATGTGTCTGTTGGCTGCCCGTATGTCTTCTTTCTGTGAAGTGTCTATTCGTGTCTTTTGCCCACTTTTTACTGGGACTGTTTGTTTTGTTCTTTTCAGCATGTTTGAGTTCCTTGTAAGTCCTGGATGTTAGACCTTTGTCAGATATACAGTTGACAAACACTTTTTCCCTTTCTGTGGGCGGTCTCCCTGCTCTCTTGATGGTTTCTTTGGTTTTGCAGAAGCTTTTCAGTTTGATGAGGTCCCACTTGTCTATCTTATCTCTTATGGCATGGGAACTTGGGGTTTTGATCAGGAATTGGTTGCCAGTTCCAATTTCCATAAGGGTGTCTCCTGCATTTTCTAGGGTTCAAACAGGGAAGATCGTCCAAGCACCTGAATACTGGACATGTAGAGATTGCTGAGTATAGTATCAGAAGGTATTTACTGTGGTAGATGCCTGGAATTTTTGCTTCCTTAAATCCAAATGCAATTGTTAATTCTCAAAGAAGAGATCGGAAGTGGGTAGAAGTGTTAGTATTATTTCATTTTCATGTACATTTCCAAGTGCCAAATCTTACCCTCTTCCATGACTGTGCTTGGGGATTTCATTTAATGTACCCACCCCTGCTTTATACAGAGTATAGTGTTAAGGGCTAATGAGTGATTTGAAATGAATAACAACTTCTTTTTATGCACTCACCAGCAAATGAGGAAAACAGAAGCAAAATTATTCAGAAACAAGATTGCAAATTTTATTATAGAGAAAACATGTGCTATGGTATTATAGGTAAAAAAAATTATCTATTTGGTAATGGAATAAAATTTAAGCAACATCTTAGCAATAGATTGGACTTTGACAAACGTATATCTGAGAAGAGTATCCAGAAGAGCAAAGACACTGGAAGGAAAATTGAGGGAACATTCTGGGACTTGTGAGGATGGAGTATAGGATTCAAGGTCCTGAAAAGAGAAATAAAGCTGAATCTCGTTAGCCAGAGACAAAATAGAATTCAGTTGGAAAACATTGATTAATATAGTGTTACTTGTATTTAGGACAATCACACTGGCAGCAAGGTAAAAGAGAGAGAAGTGAGGGTGCAGGAAGCAAGCAGATCAGTTAGACAAACTTTGAAATGGTATTGCCAGTAGGATTAAGGAAGAGCTTTGAGAAAAGGTTAAGCAAGAGAAGTCAAAGGTGACTGAATTTCTACACTGGGTGACTAGATCTATAACAATAGTCCCAGAGAAGTATTTGGAAGCAGGAGGGAAGATAAAGCGTTATTAGTTGATTCATTTATCCCTTTACCATTTTTCTCTTATGAGAAACAAGCTTCTCATTTGTCTGGGTAAATAGAGTTGGGTTACTGTGAATTGGGTATGCTGTTGTTTGGCGATACAATAAAACAAAAGACATGGATTCAAAATCCTCTAGGAGGGTGGTGAGACTGCCAGAAATAAAATTTAGGTTTGTTTGGTCCTCCCCACACTTCTGGAGCTTTGAGTTCCTGAGGTCCTCGACTGTCAGACTCAGCAGATTAAAATACACCATGGAGACAATGAGTAGCTAAGGCAACTGTATTTTCCATCAAATTGGTGCTTCATTTCATGAGGGCTTTGAGTTGGATGCAATTTAGGAACTTCATAGGCATAACAACTCCATTAATGGATTTAACATAGCATGTCTAATGAAAAGAATACACAAAGATTGCAGGAGAAAGGAATGTCTATTTTCATCCAAGGGCATTTGAAGAAGCCAAAATGGAATTTACGTTTGGCTCTCAGGGAAGGACATATGTCTTTGCTGTACTGTAAAATTACCCTGCGGAGAGGAAAAGAATATTTGGCTAGTGATTCAAAGATCAGCACCAAGAAATATCTCCATAGAGAAAGCAGAAAGAGGAGTGGAAAGTGGAATCCCTGAGTAAGTTCATTCTAGAAGTGATAGAGCTGGTGTGGAAAAGAGGGTTTTCCCAATGTCCAATGGAGCCAGCTGAATGACCTGGGACAGACATAGCATAAACCGTGGGATGGCTTCAGGGAGAAATATCTTCTGAATCAAGTCACACCAATAGAAGGTCAAGTTCTGTTCAGTCTATTCAGAAAGTTTCCCAATCCAATCCCTCTTTTCTATATCTACTCTCGGTGACTTTGTTCAGGCTCGATTTTCTTTACCTGTCTTAGGTCATCTCCTAGAAATTGTATCTTGGACAAGGATTTGAAGACAAGTCATTTATTTTAGAAGTGATCCCAGGAAGCCTTCGTAGGAGAGTAAACCAAGGAAGATGTGCTTATGAGCGAGTTACTACTGTGGGAAATTTGGGCTCAGTTACATTGAGGACCACTGAGACATAATGTGAAATCAGCCTTGGGTTATTCCACTATAGGAGCAAGAAAGCTAAACTAATTATCCTTCAGCTTCTGTTCATCATTAGGTAAAGGTTTCTCTTGGGAAAAGTCAACTTTCCCAGACTTCTGGCTGGACTCCTACAGAGGGTGAGTGCCCAGAGGACAGTCCTGAGAGAGAAGTCCTGGTTAAGGACTATCAGCATGCATAGGAATGACTGGTGATGAAAGGATCTGGCTGATCACCCACATCTTCAGTTATTCCTGACCTAAAATTCCTCCTTCTCAACTGGCAAAAGCTACCCTATTCACCGTTAATTATATATTTATTGAACAGGTACCAAATTAAAGCTACTGGGGCTATATCAGTAAGCAAGGCAGATATGTTCTTTGTCTATATGGTGCCAACTTTGAGTGGGGAAGACATATAATTAGATCAGCAACTTAATCAACGTTTATATTATACAATGTTTCAAACTCTCAAGAAAGTCAAGATAATTTTATTATGAACACTCAATTGTCCAACATTCAGTTGAATAGCAGTTGCTAGCATTTTGTCACACTTGTTTTGTTTTGTTTTTTTGAGTTTTACTAAATTATTTTAAAGTAAATTACAGAATTTATATCACGACTTCTATGCACTTTAGTGAATATCTATTTAAAAAGTAAAAAAAGCGGGGGGGAGTATTTTCCTGTTTAACACAGTAACATTTTTACACCTAAAAAGAGCAACAGTTGCCATTATTGAATAATTAGTCTTTAACAAAAATTGGCACTTAATTCAATCACTCAGAGGATATATGGACCAGATTTCTGTCCAGTCCAATGATCTAATTTTATGCATGGTTGTAGTGATGTGAAATTAATTTGTCTGAAATGGAGGTCAGAAAACCTGGCTTTAAGATCTACCACTAACTTGATGACAGATTAATTTAGTCAGAGATCAGCCCGGCTTAAGCAAAATATGGAATTTACTGGCTCATAGGACTTCAAAGTTCAGTCGTGATAAGAGTAATTGTGTGTGTGTGTGTGTGTGTGTGTGTGTGTGTGTGTGTGCGTGTGTGTATGAGAGCATGAAATCATTTATTCACGGCAGCAACCTCATGGGGCGAGTTTCTGATCATTATCTCTATTCATCTCAATGAAGCGATTGAGACATACAGAAGTCTAGCGACTTGCTTGTTAGTGATAGAGTTTTGATTCAAACTAGGGCAGTTTAGCTCCAAAGTTCAGCTTGAGTTGGGTCCAGGGAGTCAAATGATATCTGCGGGACTCAGTCTTTCTCTCATAACATGCTCTCTCATTTGTTCTTCAACTTCATATTCAAGCAGGGCTACCTCTCTTGCTTGTAACATGGCTTTAATTTATTCCACCTTTGCTTTCAACCACCCCAGTAGAAACTATATGTCTCGTTTTTCAAGTTTTTAAGACAAAGCTTCCCAGTTGTGTTTCATTGACTCTCATTTGCCTGGTCTGAGTTTTGACCCATCTTCCAATGACTCACAAAGTCTTAGAAATCGTGAGGATACAAAGCACGCTAACTGGGCCGGTTTAAGCCACAGGATTACCCCCAAAGTGAGCACTGTGGTTATCTCCTCTTACTGCATGGAGAATGAGAAAAGTAGGAGCTCTCCAAAGGAAACTGGAGTGAGATTATCAGGAAAATTGGAACTGAATGCTGAATTGCAAACACTTGCTTATGGGCATCTTTGGATCTCAGGAAGGGCTCACCACACCAAGTCCCAGCTTTTTCACTTGTAAAATGAAAGTGTTTGGATACCATCATTTCTAGAGGAGCCTTTTAGCCTCATCATCCAAATTCTATCCAATTTAGGAAATGATGGCTTAGATATGAGAAGACCTTGCTCAAAGTGACAGAGACAGTGGCAGAGTATGGGTTAAAAGCTGAGATCTCTCAACCCCACCCAGAGCATGGTCCACTCATCTATGTGGCCACTGATATGTGGAAGGCCCTCACAAAAACTGCAAAGAAATTAAAATTGTTGGCACTGGTCCTTAGCTTGGAGGATCTGTAGCTTTGCAAAAGAGAAAAGGATTAGAATACAGTTATGACCTCATCTGAAAGATAAATATTCGACCAACAAGTCTTACTAAAACCCCCAAAACATACAAAAGAAATTTTTCAGATGATCCTTCTAGATTAACCTGCGTTTCCACAAGAATGTAGGGCTGATGTTGCCAGGTAGCGTGTGTATGATGTCATCAAAGTAGCTAATGGCTATAGACAGCTTTACCTGGCACATCATCAAAGCTGTTGACAAGCGAGGGAGAGAAAGTCCACCCAAGCTTGGCGTGTCTGGATATGTACGAATTCATGTTCATCTTCATCTCTCAGTCACTTTGAAGTAAATCTACCTACGTAGTCAACTCAGAGACCACCGCTCACCTTGGTCCTGAGAGAATAGAAATCAAGTTTTTCGCATTAAAGCAAAATGACACAACGCATATTTCACTTTCTTCCCTTGGTTGGGAGCAAGACTCTTACAAAAGATAGAATGGGAATGCTGAGACAGAGGAATTAACAAACTCTGTTATTTATGTTCTTGCTATTTGAGAAGCAAGAACCCGTTGAAATCACAAGAAAAAGGGTCCAATTACAGTATGTCTTCTCTTCGCCTATCTACTCTATTTCCCTTTATTTATGAATTCACCTTATATATCAGTCGAATCACAAAGGAAGTAAGTTTGATTGATATTTGATAATTGTCTATAACCCTTAATGTCAACATCCTGGTAAGTAATTAGACATATGCGGCTATTGGGTCACCAATATTAGATTGCCCACCCCATCTGATATCAGCCAGCCCTATACCAAGTACAATTTAGAGTTCCTTCAGAAAGGGGCAATTTGGGCAGGGAAGTTCAAATAGGAGGTGATGTGAGAAAGGATATGGCTTCATGATAGATTGGTCTGGTGCATCTGCTCTTCTGCCACTATAAGCCAAAATTTGATTTTTAGCATTTTCTTTTTAAATGGCACCTCAAAAAGATGAAGGCAATGTGTAGAAAGGATTTGTGATCATGTGCAAGCAATTAATTTGTAAACATCTGGTTACACTGTGGTGCAGTAATTTTTTTTAACCTTCCAGATCAATAATGTCTTAGTATGAAAAGCAGAGTGTTCCCCTTCCCTATCACCTTGCACATAGCATTCAAAAACATGCTGACTACACCCCATTTGCAACCATACTTATGGCCATTTGCCCCTCACTAAAATAGAAAATTATATAGTAGGAAGGAAGTAAAAGAAAGACGTAACACTTATTGAGCATCTACTTCGTGCCAGGAACTGTGCTATTAGATCGTGTGTTTTCTGTCTTTAAATAGCCTCACAATACACAAGGTCAATCTTGTTAACCTGTTATATGGATGAGGAAATTGAGACACGTACAACTTTGCCAAGGTCACACAGGAAGCAGGTGGCAGTGCCGGGATTCAAAGCCAGGGCTATATGACTCACCATATATGTATTATCTTGACATTAACTGCTCTTTGTGTATCTCTTTTTAGTGTCTTATAGTGGATACTCTATTGGGTGTTAGGAAAATAATTCCTAAGGTCAGTAACACATCAGCACCCTCAGTCCCTCTTGATAGCCTATGTAAAAAAGTTCTGTGGTCAAATAAGCTAGATATCTCTTCATATAATATTCCTCTCATAAAACGTATACTATTAACATATTGAATATTGTAAAAAATGCACTAAAGACTCCGGTTTAATTTTGTGTCACCAGTATTATCAAAGTTTACTTGATCACAGAATGATTTTTCAGATAACATTCATTAACATCTCATGAACACAGAATTCCATAAAATTACCCTTTCAGGAGCAGAACACAATAACTTGCTATCTTCTTCTCATTTTATGGGCGACAATACAGGGTCAGGAATGACATTGCCATTTGTGAATGACAACACTACGAAAAAAGAAATAATTTGCAGTTGGGACTCACAGCTAATGATTGGTGGAGCTGAGGCCAGAGATCATAGCTCCTGGGTGCTAATGGCTAAGTTAATGAAGACCCAGTCTATAACAGTCCTATCCACTTTGCTTGTTCTCTCTGTTCTCCTCCCCTAGGCTGTCATTCACGCATCACTTTTCTTAGTAAAATCTTATAACTTACCAAATAAAACGATCTCTGACTGCTCCAGCTTACATTACAGCTTACATTGCTCTCTCTTTCTCACTCTTGTGCATTCATGTGAACACATGCTCTCTCTATATATACATTCTTAAAACACTCAGAGAAGAATAGAAAAAGAGGGCGTATGCTATTCTTTTATTTTGTGCTGAAGCCTGATATCTCTAATTAAATGTGTCACTCCTTCATGTTCAGCCTACATATGGTTCAGCATGAATTTCTTAATTTGATACTCATAGTAACCTCCATAGATCATACTGCATTGGCATAGAAGAAAAAAATGTATTTGTCATCTTAAATTAAAAGTAAAATTTTGTTTGTTATGCTTTTTTTTTACCTTATTTTTATTTTATTCACACATTTGAAAGATAAATATCATGTATTCTGCTCTTAAGTTCCTCAAGGTACTTAGCATATGATGGAAGGTGTTATGCAAAATAATGAACTCAAATCACAACGTTTCATCACGTCAAGAGACTGTTGACTAAAAAAAAAGGCAAACTCTGTAAAATATTTAAAGAGGTTTATTCTGAGCCATATAGGAGTAATGAAGAACCAAGGCACAGTCCCAAGAGGTCCTGAGAACGTGTGCCTCAAGGTGGCTCGGTTGCAGCTTGGTCTTATACATTTTGGGGAGATAGAAGTTACAGGCAAAAAACATCAATCAGTCCACGTGAGGTTGACATTAGATGGGCCTGAAAGAGTAGGACATCTTGAAGGGGATGGGGACAGCTTAAAAATCACAGGTAGATTCCAAGATTT
Source organism: Carlito syrichta (assembly GCF_000164805.1). NCBI lineage: Eukaryota > Metazoa > Chordata > Mammalia > Primates > Tarsiidae > Carlito > Carlito syrichta. Next base: position 334,267 of record NW_007258794.1, read on the forward strand.
TCTGATTAGCAATTGGTTGAAAGAATCAAACTCTGTCTAAGGAACTTGAAATTAGTAAAGAAAATTTTTGAGTTACAATAAGGGGATTGTAGAAGTCAAAGTTCTTGTTATGTAGATGAAGGCCGTAAGTATCAGATTTCAGAGAAAAAAGGTGGTAAATATCTGAAAAGGTGTCAGTTTCTTCCTAGGGAAGAAGATTCTCTACATATGTAATTTTCCCAAGACAAGGTTTTGCAGGCTCATTTCCAAATCTGTCAAAGAAACATTTGGGGATACAATATTTTTATTTTCTTGAGGGCCTGCTTTCTGTCATGTGATGCCACCCCAGAGTCAGGCTGTAATTTGGTACCATATTGCCACAGAGTCTGTTGCATCAGTCTTGTGATCTTTATTTTCATGTGAATGCTGGTCTGCTCTGCCTCAAACTCCACAAAGAAACCTGTTTATAAAGAGACCCTTCAAGCCAGTTCAGTGGCTCAGCCTGTAATCCCGCACCTTTGGGAGGCTGAGGTGAGTGGATTGCCTGAGCCCAAGGGATCAAGACCCGCCTGGGCAGCGAGACCTCATCTCTACAATAAATCAAAAAATCAGCCGGGTTGGTAGCGCATGCCTGTAACTCCGGCTACTCGGAAGGCTGAGGCGGAAGGATCGCCGGAGCCCACCAGGTCGAAGCTGCGGTGGCTAGGAGTGGCCACTGCACTCCAGTCTGGGTGACAGAGTGAGAATCCAACTCAAAAAAATAAAAATAAAAAAATAAAGAGACCCTTCAGACCTTCTTTTCTGTCATAGCTCAGAGCTTAGTTTTTCAGGATTCCTTTGGCCAAGATGGGGCACATTCAGTTGGTTAGGGCGTTTAGAATTTTATTTTTCATTCACAAAACTGTGAAATTATGAAATCACAAAAATTTAAGTCTAGAAGAAAAGAAAACTGGCAAAGTGTGAGTCAAAGAGCTGAATGTGCAGGTAACAGGCATGGGAACAAGCTAAAGTTTGTATCCCCTGAGCACCAAAGCCTTAAGGAACGTGCTGATACAATTGCTTCACATCTGTCTTTCTTATCAGCAGGTGAGTAACCCACAGTAAAATGCCTCCTTTGAAATTCCTCTGAGATCAACAGGAACTTCTGGGATTTAGCAGAGTATTGGTGGAAGTTTTAACTTGTGGTCACAAGACAAGTAAATCTCTTGGGCACTTTTTCCTTTTCCCTTGAGGTATGTTTCTCTTCCTTCTAAGCTTTTGAAATCTTACTAAGATTGCCAAAGGATGTGCACACCCTCTCATATAATACCCCCAGATCTGAGGAATAAGCTTGAAAGTGATCGGTTTAAAGTATGTAAATAAAGCAAATGGATCTCTTAGCTGCTTGTCCTTGCCAGCCATCTGACCCTGGCTTCTCTTTCACTTTAAAGAGTTGAGTTGCACAAATCTCTCGGAAGTAGAACCAAATACTCCAAGATGGAAAACAGAGAGAAAACACAATCAGAGAAATCAACCCAGGAAATTTGACATCTGAACAAAATAGTATTCCAGAAAGAATGGTCCAAGAAAGTGGAAGGGAAGGAGAAACTCATAAAATAATACGAGAAATGTTCCCAAAGTAGAAAGTTGCAGGACTCCAGATTAAAAACCTTAACTGAGTGCTCAGCACAGAAATGTTTAAAGTCCTACCTTAACATATGTGACAGTAAAAACTTTAAAACAGGTGGAACAAAAGAGTTAAAAAACTGTTTTGCCAAATCCAACGGCGAATTCGTTTTGTTTTGTTTTTTTTGCCTTGCAGTAGTATTTGACACAATTGGTTGCATTCTCCTCTTAAAACATGTTTGTCATTCTAAGACTTCATAGTACCCTTTTTTGGTCTTGTTTCTTTCTCTCTCTCCCTTGCTAGATCCTCCCATGTTCCTAAACCTTTCAACAAATGGGCCCTTGTGATCACTGTTCAGAAATTTCACCCAGGCTCATGGTTCTAAATGTATTAATACACTGAAAACTCTCAAATCATATTTCTAGTTCTGCTCATTTTCAGAAAGTCTAGACTCACATATATAGTTATCTACTAGCAATACCACTCAGATAACAATGGGCTGATAAAATTTATCTTGTTCAAAATGGAACCGTTGAATCCACATGCCCAAACCTGCTTCCTTTCCTGTGTTCTTTATCTCAGTCAACAGCATCACCTTTCATGCTGTTGCTTGCTTCCAGGAACCATCTTGATGCCCACTCACATCCCACATCTAATTCATCAGCACACCCTTTTTGTTCAGTCTTCGAAGTATAGCTTTAATTACACCAAATCTCATCACCTCCCCTGCTACCACTGTAGTTTCACTTCTCCTCTGAGATACTATCTCTTAACTGATCTTCCGGCTCTCACCCATGGTCGGCCTGCCCCCTTGAAGCGTATGTGCCTCATGGCAACTACAATGGTTAAGAACATAATTCCAATCAACTACTTGTTCAAAACCCTCCGCTAGTTTTTCATCACACTTGGAGTAAGATGGACTCGGATGCCAATAGGTAGCATGGGGGTTAAATGAAATATTGAGTGACTTTTTAAACCTTGAGACACAAACTCATGTAACAAGCAGCAGAAGGCTAAATCTCTTGAAAGCTTTCCTTCTTTTTTGGGGGGACATGCTTCTCCCCGCTTTTGGAAGTTGCCAATTCGCAGGCATTACCCTTCTAAAAAGCTGTGACTCAGTCCCTCCAAGCTGATAAAATAATCCTTACCCTGTTTATGCATAAAGCTGGCCTTCTTAAAATGCTGTAAAATCACACAGAGAATTGATCAAAAGAGTCTTTTAAAAGTCCTAGGAAGGCAGGGAAATTAATTGGGCCATGTGTAGGAAACACTAGACCAAGCTACTCAACATAATCCAACCCATACCTTCTTTCACAGCAAGTTTTTTGCAATACCTCTTTGCTCTCAGAAATTTCACATATATTATAACATGTTGTCACACATGACATTTTGAAAACCTCAATACGATGTTCTAAGAGTATCATAAATGAGAAAAAGCGAATTTAAAATAATGCAACATGTATCCTACCATAAATATACCCTTGTGAGGGTACTGGACAGGGTGAGGGAAAATGGATGGAGCAAAGGAGAAGAGAGGGGAGGTGCAGCATCACTGGGAACCCGGAGATCCAAGCAAATGCAAAGAATTGCGACACACAAAGGTGAGAGAAGAAAAGATTTATTTAAGAAAAGTTCACCCCCCCCAGACAGGGAGTGGGCCTACACTCTAGCCCCCCAGAGTCCTGGCTTAAATCCTTTTCTTGGAGATGTTGCACGTGACTGCAGTGACTGTTGTGACTTCCTTGTCGACCACCTGTGGACGTCTTGGAGAACCTGTGACACAGAGACCCATTAATGTCCGCCCACATGATCACAGCCCCTAGAGAAGGGTGTGGCAAGGATTCTAATGCCCCTGCACCTTCCCAAAGGACATTCCTTACAGCTAGTGGAGGGTACACCTCCCCTTATCTCCTAGGCATTCCCAGTAGGTAGCTTCGGGGGGATCTTGATTTCCCTGTAGATAGGGCCCGTTCTCCTGGAAGATTAAGTCCCCACCTGCTCCCCCTCTGGGCGGGTCATAACTTTTGTAATTTCAGGTTTCATGACTTTTACCGTCCTTGACCAACGCATGATGTCGTAGGCCTTGTAAATTCCCTTTACTCTAGGCAAGCTTGATCGCCACTATGAGATACCTCTGATACCTGGCACCTGGAAGTCGATTTCTAAAAAGACAAATTCGGCAAGGTTAATTTTAACTAAAATGTGCATTTCTCCAAAAGCATAGCTTCTACTTTCTCATCATTGTGTCAGTTATTAAGGACAAGATGAAAAATGGCTTCCCACTCTCAGTCTATCCTTTCAACCCTCATCATGAAATAATGAGATACTCACTCATAAACGTTAAATCACCAAGAATATAAGCACTACATAGGCATGCTGAAGATGGTTATTTTAGCAACCACTGTTTTCTTAAACAGTGAACAATGACTCTCAATAAATGCTAAGCAAAATAACAGTAATAATGTGTTTATAGCAATTACAGTGCATTCGGAACTGTTCTAGACACTACCTATATTGCTTCATTTAGCCTCAGAACACCCAAATGACATAACTGCTACTATTGTTCCATTTTATATTGGAGAAAGTTGAGGCCCTGAGAGGTTAAGTCACTTGCCAAAGGTCATACAGCTGGCAAGTGAGAGGGCTGAGATTCAGACCCTCTTAGTCTGGTTCTATTTCCACTGAAATAACACTTCTGGAAAAGTCTGGGTATATTAAAATTGTACATTAAAAAATAAACTTTGTATGTATATATAAAATGGAAAAAGGTTATAGGGTAATTGCAAATGGCTTTTCAACTAATAAATATCTCGCAGGGGATTCAGAACTCAGTGAAACACAGGACAATTCTTGGTTGGTTATAACTGTGCATCACTGGATATCTGGTCCCCACCTACTAAATGCCAGTTGGGCCTCCCATTCAATGAGCCAACCACAATCGACTCTGCAGAATCCCAGAACATCTCTTGCAGGTGGCACCATGTAAAATTAAAATCAGGAAATGTGAATTGCTACCCTTGCATTTTGCCTAACCATGTGCCTGACCTCGAACCAATCACTACCTATGTCCAGGTCTCAGCTTCCTGGTCTTCTAATCAAAGACATTGACCCAGGTCAAGGGTAGCAACTGAAAAGTCAATGGGAAACACAGGTGACATAAATGAAAGGGTAGATCAGGTATAAAGAAAACATTACTTAACCCTCTTGGCTCAACTCTTATGATCCCATTTTTGTATGAGTAGAGAAACATAATGATCTCAAATACAGTAACAACAATGCAAAAGCGATATAATGACATAGGGGCACTTGACCTTGGGCCTCAGCGTTGGTGACACAGAGGGAGGAGTGAGGCCTATCAGTGAGAGGTTCACCTCCTCCAACAGGGGTCGGTGACTACTCGGTTTCATCTAATTAATGTCAGGTAGAACTGCTAGCCCAATATTTGCCATATCTCCCACTTAAAAAAAAGAATCCAAAAAGTCAGATTTTTTAAATGGCAAAATTAATTAATTACTAAACATTGATTCACATCTTTTAAAAAATAGCATGAAAGGTGTCACGATATGTCCGAATCTGAGAAGACTTGTGGGTCATGTTAAGTTATCCCAAAGAAGTTGCCAACGGTCCAGGAGAGAAAGATGTTGGTTTATGAGAACTTAGAGGAGATGCCGAAAGAGGCAGCCATAGAATCTGCACCTCCGGGCAGTGCAGCAAGGAGTTCTGTACTCGAGGCAATCAACTGAATCGTGTGAATTCCTATCCAGTGTGTACAATTACGTTGATTAAGCATGCGACTACATTCCTTTCAGCTTTGAGTGGTCACCTGCAGCCTCAGGACTCATTGCTGGGAATATGCATACCCTTTGGAAACCAGCCTTGGCCAAAGGCTGCACCCTGAGAGAGAAGGAAGAAAGAAGCCAGGTACAAAGGAAAACAGTCCATGTCCAGATACTGCCTCATGAAAGTCAAACAAATCACAATGTGTCAGATTTCCCTCAAGGGTCTCCGGTTTGCTACTTTTTCCATTTCTCTTTTTTTTTTTTTTTTTTTACTTTTAAATTTTTTTATTCTAAAATTGTGGGGTACAATTCATGGTTAGGTATACAAATATTCATTTTGCAAGGTACCCTTGTTGATGAGGTATGCCCCCACTAATCCCAAGGCAGATTTCAACTACTGTCAATCCCACCTCCTTCCCCCCTCTCCCCCGCAGTTTCCTGCTACTGTCAATCCTTTTCTTATAGTATTATGATAGTTGTTCAAGGTCCACTTATGAGTGAGAGCATGTGATACTCAGTTCTTTGTTTCTGTGAAAGATCACTCGGTATTATAGACTCTAAGTTCATTCAGGTTGCTGCGAAGTTCATGATTTTGTTCTTCTTTATGGCTGCGTAATATTCCATTGTGTATATGGAACACATTTTTTAATTCAGTCCTCTTATGATGGGCAGCATGGTTGGTTCCAGGTTCTTGCTATTGTGAACAATGCTGCAATAAACATACGTATGCGGGTATCTTAGAATCCTCCTACTGGGAATATACTCGGATGAACTCAAATCATTTTTCCTTCTATTTCTAAAAGTCATTCTAACTCATACCCCACAAGGTTACCTTCTTAAGGAATGTTGAAGAAGAAATTCCTGAAATTATTGAAACACACACACACACACACACACACACACACACAGGGTTGTTTAGAGGGATACTAGATTAGCCCAGGAACCTGGAATTTCATGTCTTTCACTTCAAACATGAAAGTCAGCTCTGAGACTTTGAAAGCTTAACCTGGTTATCCAACCATTTGTGTAGTCTAACACACCAAGGGAAGAGTATGAAATGTGCAGGAGCCGGGCTCGGTGGCTCAGCCTGTAATCCCACGCTTTGGGAGGCTGAGGTGAATGGATTGCCTGAGCCTGCGGGTTGGAGACCTGCCCGGGCAACTTGGTGAGACCTCATCTCTACAATAAATCAAAAAATTAGCTGGGTGTGGCAGCGCGCGCCTGTAGTTCCAGCTACTTGGAAGGCTGAGGCAGAAGGATCACCGGAGCCCAGCAGGTTTAGGCTGCGGTGGCTGGGAGTGGCCAATGCACTCCAGTCTGGGTGACAGAGAGAGAATCCAACTCAAAAAAAAAGGAAAAAAAAGAAAAAAAAAAAAGAAATGTGCAGGATTTTGTTCTTCTTCATGGCTGCATAATATTCCATTGTATATATGTACACATTTTTTTTTATCCAGTTCTCTTTTGATGGGCAGCACGGTTGGCAGCAAGGTGGATGGAATTAGAGCTTATAATACTGAGCGATCTCTCACAGAAACAAAGAGCTGAGTATCACATGTTCTCACTCATAAGTGGACCTTGAACAACTACCATACTACTGTAGGAAAGGGATGGAAAGTAGCAGGAAACTGCGGGGAGGGGGGTGGGAGAGAATAGCTGGGATTGACAGTAGTCGATATCCATCTGGGGAAGGGAGGGCACACCTCACCAATAAGGGTACTTGCACAATGAACATTTGTATACCTAAGTTGAATTGTAACCCACAATTTCAAAATAAAAATTAAAAGAGAAAAAAATAAAAGTGTGTAACAATGCAATTTGATATGAAGATAAAGGAATTAAAATATTTAAAAAAAAAAAAGAAAGAAATGTGCAGGAATTCTTGAGAGGCCTAAGTTCCTTTTACATATAGCACTGCCCCTGACAGTGTTTATACTTTCCCCTTTGCAATGCTGCCAGGCACACTTTAAAGGAAAGCGCTCAGTAGAAAGGAAAAGGGAAAGGAACAGAAAGTATTCGCTCTAGAGATTGGTGGGCCAAGCTCTTCAGCTGCCCGCATTTTGCTTGTTTGTTTGCTTAATTTTTTTTTATGATAAAAAAATGTGAGCGTCAGGAAACCACACATCTGGAGGGTGATTCCTCGGAGGTGTGGGAAATGCCATAAATCTTCTCCGTCGAGGATCACTGGACCCATCGGGCCAAAAGGCAAGTGACGTCCTCATGAGGGTTGCCACTTCCAGTCTGCCCAGGCTTCAGCATGGGAAGGAAGCTGGAATGACAGGATGTGGGCAGGTTACACCATGATTTATGGAATGTTCAGGAACAATGCACAGCTGCTCCTAGAAGGCCAGTCTTACCTGGAAGGGAAATCTCTCACTTCTCCAATTTTAGGCCAGGGTTCTGTGTAAGTAGTGGCTTGAGGAGGGAAGTTCATCTGTTTTTAGACTTGATCGATCATGACCACCACCCTCTGGTTCCTAGCCTGGGATGCGGCATAGGACGATGAGCAAACACTTTGGAGTCAGACAAATGTGGGTTCAAAATCTCAGTTGCCAACTTTGCAATTTGGGAAAATGTTCCCTATTTTTAGATTCATTTCTCTCAAATGCAAAATGATATGAGTGATATTTGCCATAGGTGTTTTTTTTTTTTTTTCATGAGTAAATACCATAAAGAATATAAAGTGGAAAGGCTATAGCCTGGCTATAAGTACGCCATATGTTTATATTTATTTTTCCTTTTTTTTGGTAGCAAACATGATGAATCAATCTTAGACACAGCTACCAAGAAAGTAGATAGTTTTAGAGATGCTAAGCAGTATACTCAATAACAATATCTTTAACCTGAGCTTTTCTTCACTGTAGGTCCAATACCTTGTCAAATCTAATGTCAGAAAAGCTTAGAATTGGAAAGGTCACTACAGAGTGTCCAGTACCAAAATTTAATTTTGTCCCAGTCCTGATTGACCCAATCTCCTTCCAGTCAATCTGCAAGATGAGGTAAGTACTCATGTTACCCTTAGTTTCTAGATTAGAACACTGAGGTTTAGAGGGATTAAATAATTGGTCTTAAGTGGCTAAGGAAAGCTAAGACACCACATCAGTTTCAACCCAGAGTTTGAGAACATAACCGCCATGCAGATCCACGAAGAGCACAACCTCCCTTTCTCCAGCAAAAAGAGTCAGAACATATTTTGCTATTCCTTTCTTGGTGGCGTATCGGAGAAACAATTTGGCCCTTTGCAAGGACACTGTGTGGCAGCTTCTTTAATGACCATTAGGTGTTCTTAGCCTGGGATCTCCCTTCTTCACAAATATCTCTTTTCTTTCTTTCTTTCTTTCTTTCTTTCTTTCTTTCTTTCTTTCTTTCTTTCTTTCTTTCTTTCTTTCTTTCTTCCTTCCTTCCTTCCTTTCTCCCTCCCTTGTTCCTTCCTTCCACGATGTGGGTACTGGTCAGGATTAGGTACACAAATATCTCTTCTCAAATCTGGAGAACAACACAGGTTCTTTTGAGATCCTAAATGCGAGTTCTCTCCTGAAGCTTCCCCGGCAGCCTTTCTGCCTTTCATGGTACAATGAGTTATCATCAAGGATGGAAGATGAATTCCGAGGCTGACGCTGCTAGCAAAGTGACACTGTGTCAGAGGCTTGAGGCCTATTAGCCTCCACTTCTCTGTCTGTAAAATCCTGTCATCCACCTCATGGGGATGATGGGAGGATGAAAAACATCATACCTGTCAAGAGTTTCACACAATGACTGACGCATATACTGTTTTCTAGAGTTTCTGGCTTTGCAAATTTCTATGTGACCTTAGTTGAGCAGACTACCCATGGTAGTTTCAGCTGTCACGTCGAAAAATAAGGAAAATATTTATCTCACAATACTATGACTGGGAGGATTAAAGATGTAATACATGAAAAACTTATACCATAAAAGCAAGTAGCCAAAGACAGGGTATTATTATTATTATTCTATACTTCAAAGAAAGACTCTGGTGTGCCCTATAGAACTGAAGTTTGAAAAGCATAGTCAATTGACTTTACATTCAAGAGCCATCAGTATACTAATACATTTATACTCCACATTTATATCACAAGACTCTCCATCTCTAGTTTTCACTGGCTTCTAGAGTACAGTTTTATGAAGTATTTCAAGTTGAAATCTCTTTTGTATTTATAAGCCATTAACCACATAAATCAATGAGTATGCACCACTTCTTGAAAGTCAATATGGATCACTAAAGAACCCATCCTCTGGCAAATGGCTTTTCTTGAAGAAATAAGAAATTGTTGCTCTGATTTGTAAGCTTGTTAATCTGAGTCTCATTTGCACTGAAATTCATTCCTGAGTATATAAAATATAAAGAAAATTCTAAATATTATTTAGGAAAAATGATTTGGAGAGGGGAACTGGAAAGGAGTGGTGCTGGATACTGGTTTTGCAGCCACTGAAACCAGGTCATAGCAATGGGACAGCCTGTGAATCAACCAAGTGAACTGTATGTGCTTTTATTAGACATATGAGAAAGTAATTAGAATATGGGAGAAAAAGGTAACTAGTGAAAATTATACACACACACACACACACACACACACACATGCCACTGCTTTTTTTTGGTGTTTTTGTTTTTTTCTAAAAATGCCCAGGTGGGCTTAAGCTGCCAGACTGCACACACATCTACAGCAACAAAGGCTTCTTCTATTCCATCTACAACTTGTATCAGGGGAAGAGGGGAAGAGTAGGAGAGGAAGGAGAAGAGGGGATAAAATATACCACCCCCAAAAGAAAATAAAACTCCACCACAGGGAGATCTGTGTGCCAAGCGTAATGGGAGAGTGTGCTCCCCAAACAGATGGTTTCACACAGACTAATGTTCTACTGGTTTTCCTTAGAGACCTCTTTTGAAAAAGTTTAAAAAGACAAGAGATTTGAAATAATCCAATCCTGGTAGAAACTCAAACTCCAGAACTTGGAGCAAAATCATCCTTCACTTAATTAATCCCTTTCCTCCCTTTTCTTCTTTTCTTAAACATTTTGTTTATTTTATAGAGGGATTTCTTTTTTGGCTTTTGTTTCCAATCATTAAGAAAGTGGTTGAGGACTACTGAATCCATCACTACTTTGATGACACAGGTAAGATTCCAGACTCACATCTCCAGGTTCCAAGAGTTCCCTCTAAATGCCACAATCAAGTCAGCCTTCGTTCATACTTCTTTTTACTGAACACAGCAATGCCCATTGGTATCTCTGAGGCATAATTGCATCTTAGGTCAGTATTTCTCCAAGTAAAGCAGCTGCTTGGAATTGAATGTGCCTCTTCTTTTTTGTCTTAAAACTGAACTGCATCTTTACACTTCATTTCACATTCAATCAAAGCAAGTGTAACCTGCACAGACACCCTTCCCAATCCTGCCACACAGGGCACCGCAACAAGGCAACCTGGCTCTTCACAAAATTTGGTTTTTAACAGGTTTTGCCAATTATCTACTATCTGAGGGGGTGGAGCTTCATTGCCAAATGGCCAATCTAGAACGTGGATTCCTTCTTTTTCAACTGGGGCTTTATCATTTGTAGCAACAAAAACTCAAACCAAAGTTGTCGCTCCATACTTCTGAAGTTCCTCTGTGAACTTGTTGAGGGTTGTGAGTTATCAGAAAATGCATGTTCTCATAGGAGATCTCCACTGGTGACAGACAGTTCATTACAGCAAATAAAAAATGTGAGTGTGCATGTGTGATGGGGAAAGTGAAAACAAAATCAATAAATCTTGAAACGTTTCACAGTATTAATCATTTAAGATGCCTAAGACGCCTATCATCGATCAACAAACATGTTCTAATGTATGCTGTATTAAAAGCTTTAAACTGGGTATTTTGGTACGTGACAACTATTTTAAGGCACTGAGCTTCTTTTGTGACAATATGTATTACATAAACTCCATTTTGAAATGCCTATTACGGGGAGAAAAATAGAAACTTATAGCAGTAGATGAAGTTAATGAAGTTTATGTTACATATTTAGTCATTTATATATGTTATCTGATCACAAATAGTAGGCCATATTCTGGGTCATAATATAAATCTTTATGTTTATTTTTTGCAGAGACAGGTTCTCACTATGTTGCTCAGACAAGACTCAAAGGATCCTCCCACCTCGACCTCCCAAAGTGCTGGAATTGCAGACCTGAGGCACCATACCTGGCCACAATATAAATCTTGAAGAGATAAAAGGATTCAAGGCATACAAAGTAATATTCTCAAGTCACAGTGAACTAAAATTGAAAATAACCATGATTAACTAGAAGTTTTATCACTAAGATACGGAGCCTAGGCAAGAACATCCCTTCTCACCACTTCTTTTTAACATTGTTCAACATGGAAGTCTTAACTAGTGAAATAAGATAAGAAAATGAAATAAAAATGCATATATTGAGAAGGAATATATACCTTTGTTTAGGTGGCATAATTGTCTACATAGAAAATTCAAGCCAGGCTCGGTGGCTCAGCCTGCAATCCTGCACCTTTGGGAGGCTGAGGTGCGTGGATTGCCTGAGCCCACGGGTTTGAGACCCGCCTGGGCAGGCGTGGTAGCGTGCGCCTGTAGTTCCAGCTACTTGGAAGGCTGAGGCGGAAGGCTCGCCGGAGCCCAGCAGGTCGAGGCTGCGGTGGCCGGGAGTGGCCACTGCATTCCAGTCTGGGTGACAGTGAGACTCCAACTCAAAAAAAAAAAAAAAAAGAAAAGAAAATCTTATTTTTTGTCAAAATAATTGACAAAAAGCTTCTGGAATTAATAAGCAACTATAGCAGGGTTGCAGAGTACAACATTAGCATAAAAAAGTCAATATTCTATATATTCAAAATGAGTAGCAGTAATTTTAAATTAAAAACAATACCATTTACATTAGTACTCACAAATAAAATACTTATGTACAAGTCTAACAAAATATGTTTAAGCTCTACACAAGAAAAACTATAAAATGGATGCAAGAAATTCAAAACCTAAACAAATGGAGAATTATCACATGCAGATGAATAAGAAGATTCAGTATTGTCAAGATGGTCCCAACATGACCAATAGGTTCAATGTGACCTCAGTTGGAATTCTGACAATGTATTTTGTGGATATTAACAAAAGTATTCAAAAGTTTATATGGTGAGACAAAAGACCTGGACTAACCAACTTATATTAAAGAAAAGAACAAAACCGGAGACAATACCCATCTTCAAACTTAATATAAAGCTACGGTAATCTAGATGTTTTGGTACGGACAAAAGAACAGATAGAAAAATAGATCAATAGAACACAATAGAAGTCAAATACGTAGGACCACGTAAGTAAACAAAAGTGTACAGATTGAGAAGGAAGAAATAAAACTGTATTTGTTTAGATGACTTAATTGTCTACACAGAAAATTCAAAATAATGGACCAAAAAAACCTCCTGGAATTAATAAGCAATTATAGCATGGTTGCAGAGTACAGTGTCAACTGATTTTTTAAAAGGAGCAAAGACAGTACAATGAAGAAAAGATGGTCCTTTTATCAACTAGTGATGAAACAATTGGACAACCAACCGCATGTAACAACAGCAGAAAAGAATTTAGACACAGACCTTACAAGCTTCACAAACTTAACTCAAAATAAATCAGAGGCTTAAATGTAAAATGAAAACCTACAAAACTTCAAGAAGATGCCATAGAAAATGTAAATGACCTGAGTTTATTAATGACTTTTTCAATATAATACCAAAGACACATTCTATGAAAAAGTTATTGATAAACTGGACTTCATTAAAATTAAAAACTCATATTTGAGATTTCAAAAAATGAGAAGACAAGCCACAGATTGGGAGAGAATATTTGCAAAAACATATCTGAGGAAGGACTACTATCCAAATATATGAAAAAAAGTCTTAAAACTCAACAGTAAGAAAATAAACAACCTGATTTAAAAACTCAGCAAAAGACCTGAGCAGACATGCCACCTAAGAAGATACACAAATGGAAAGCAAACATCTAAAAAGATGTTCAACAGCATATGTCATTAGGGGATTACAGATATAAACAACAAACAAGTACCACTATACACTTCTAGGATGCCCAAAAACCAAAACACAGACAACACCAAATGCTGACGAGAGTGTAGAGCAATAGAAACTGTTATTCACTTTAGTGAGAATGCCTAAAACAGCCACTTCAGAAGAAGTTTTGGCAGTTTCTTACAAAACTAAATATACTTTTACCATACAATCCAGCAACCAAACTCCTTGGTGCTTAGACAAATGAGTTAAAAACGTATGTCTCCAAAAGAAAAAGAGGAAGTCAAGTTATCCCTCTTTACAGACAACATGATACCATACCTCGAGAACCTAAGAGAATCTGTCAAAAAGCTCCTTGCACTGATAAAGGACTTTGGCAAAGTCTCAGGGTATAAAATAAATGTGCAAAAGACAGTCATATTTCTATACACAATAAACAATAAACAAACAGAAGCCCAAATAAAAAACACTGCCTCATTCATAATAGTAACACACAAAAAATCAAATACCTTGGCATCTTCCTAACCAGAGATGTGAAAGACCTTTACAATGAAAACTGCAAAACACTGCTCAAAGAAATCAAAGATGATACAAACAAATGGAAAAATATTCCATGCTCATGGATTGGAAGAATCAACATTGTTAAGATGTCCATCCTACCCAAGGCAATCTACAGATATAACACAATACCCCTTAAATTACCAGCAGCATTCTTCTCAGATCTAGAAAAGAAAATATAGGAATTCATATGGAAACATAAATGACCACGAATAGCCAAAACAATCTTCAGCAAAAAATAAATAAATAAATAAATAAATAAATAGTGGGAGGTATTACACTCCCAGACTTTCAACTCTATTATAAAGCTACAATAATCAAAATAGCCTGGTATTGGTACAAGAACAAGCATATAGACCAATGGAACAGGATAGAGATTCCAGAAGCAAAATCTCAATTTCTCAGCCAACTCATCTTTGGCAAATTCTCCACCACCAACCACTGGGGAGAGGAGAACCTATTCAGTAAATGGTGCTGGGAAAACTGGCTGACCACATGCAGAAGATTAAAACTAGATCCCTACCTATCACCACACATAAAGCTCAACTCTAAATGGATCAAAAAGCTAAACGTAAGACCTCAAATTATAAGAACCTTAGAAAATGCAGGAGACATCTTTATGGAAATTGAAACTGGCAACCAATTCCTGATCAAAATCCTAAGTGCCCATGCCTTAAGAGATAAGATAGACAAGTGGGATCTCATCAAACTGACAAAGCTTCTGCAAAGCCAAAGAAACCATCAAGAGAACAAAGTGACAGCCTAGAGTCTGGGAAGAAATATTTGCCAACTGTATGTCTGACAAAGGCCTAACATCTAGGATCTAAAAGGAACTCAAACGTACCAAAAAGAAAAAAACAAACAGCTCCATTACAAAGTGGGCAAAAGATTTGAATAGACACTTCTTAAAAGAAGACATATGAGCAGCCAACAGATACATGAAAAAATGCTCAGCCTCACTAGTCATCAAAGAAATGCAAATTAAAAACACACTGAGATACCACCTAACTCCAGTCAGGATGGCCATCATCAATCACTCAAAAAACAACAGATGCTGGAGAGGATGTGACAAAAGGGGAACACTTCTACACTGTTGGTGGGGTGTAAACTAGTACAGCCTCTGTGGAAAACAGAGTAGTGATTCCTAAAAGATCTAAGAATCGACCTTCCATACGATCCTGCAACCCCCCTACTGGGAATATATCTGGAGGAACTCAAATCACTCTATGAAAAAGATACTGCACACGTATGTTTATTGCAGCATTGTTCACAGTAGCAAGAACATGGAACCAACCATGCTGCCCATCGAAAGGGGATTGGATAAAAACATGTGGTACATATACATGATTGAATATTCCACAGCCAAAAAGGACAAAATCATGAACTTCACAACAACCTGGATGGACTTAGAGTTTATAATACTGAGTGATCTATCACAGAAACAAAGAACTGAGTTATCACATGTTCTCACTCATAAGTGGACCTTAAACAATTACCATAGTACTACAAGAAACGGATTGGCATTGGCAGGAAACTGCCGGGAGGTGGGGCAGGGGGTGCGATTGGGATTGGCAGTAGTGGGATCTCCTGGGAGAGGGGGGGCACACTTCATCAACAAGGGTACCTGCATAATAAACATTTGTATACCTAATCCTTAATTGTACCCCACATCTTTAAAACAGAAAGGTTAAAACAAAACAAAGCAAACAAATAGACATGTCTGCACAAAACTCTGCACATGATGTTCATTCAAAATTGCCAAAACTTGAAAGCAGGCAAGATGGGGTCCTTCAGCAGGTGGCTGGATACATTCAGATTATAGAGGATGTTTTCAGAGATGAAATAAATGAGCTGACAAATCATTTAGAAACGACATGGAGAAAACTTAAATGCATATTACTAAGTAAAAAATAAGCCAATCTGGAAAAAGCTACTTACTGTACGATTTCAAGTATCCAAAATTCTGGAAAAGGCAAAATTATAGAGATAGCAAAAAGATCAGTAGTTTCCAGGGGTTGAGGCAAATGTAAGTATGAATAGGTGGAGCACAGAGAACAGAAGACTTTTAGGAGAGTAAAAGTCTTCTGTATGATACCATAGTTGTGGACACATGTAATTTTACATGTGTCAATACTCATAAACTATGTAACATCATGAGTGAACTTTAAAGTAAACCAGCGACTTTGGGTAATAATAATGTGCCCATGTAGGCTCATTGGTTTAACAAATGTGCTGTGCTGGTGTTGGATGTTGATTTTGGAGGAGACTCTGTGAGTTTGGAAGAGGGAAGCAGGTGTCATATGTGAATCTCAGTATGTTTCTCTCAGTTTTGCAGGAAACCTAAAACAGCCCTGAAAAATAAAATCTACTTTAAAAATTTAACATAGATACTTAATCATAATATCTCTAGAAATTCCTATATATGTGACAATATCAAACATTGAAATAAATATAGGCCAGTAGAAAAATAAAAAGAAAAAGGAAAAAGACTTTTGAGTTTAATGTAAAAAAAAGCTTAGAACTCTATCAAATGTGTGAGATACAGCTAAAGCAGCACTTAGATGGATTTTTATAGCAAAAAAGCCTATCTTTTCAGAAGAAAAAATGGCTTCAAATCAACAACCTCAAATTTTACTAAGGAAACTGAAAAAAGAGCAAAACAATTTAAAGAATGTAAACAAATAAAGCAAAACAATTATACTTTAAGTCAATAAAGTAGAAAATAAGAAGAGAATAGAGAAAACAAACAGTGCAAATCTGCATCTTTAAGAAAGTATATAAAATTAATTTACCATAGCTAGACTAATCAGGAAAGAATGAGGGTAAATTACAAATATCAGGAATGGGAAAGTTAAAATCACTGTAGATTCCATATATATTAAAGGTACATAAGAAGATATTATATACCTCATATGCTGATCAATTTGACAACTTAAATGAAATGCACAAATTCTTGGAAGCATTCAGTTTATCAACTTTCACTCAAAAAGAAATAAATAATCTGAATAGCTTTTTTTAAAACTTTTTTTCATTTTAAAATTGTAGGGTACAGTTAAGGGTTAGGTATACAAATATGCATTGTGCAAGTATCCTTGTTGATGAGGGGTGCCCCCCCCGTCCCTAGACAAATATTGACTACCGTTAATCCCACCTTTCTTCTCCTCTCTGCCCCCCCATAGTTTCCCATCACTGTCAATCCTTTTCTTATAGTATTATGATAGTTGTTCAAGGTCCATTATGAGTGAGAACATGTAGTACTCAGATCTTTGTTTCTGTGAGAGATCACTCAGTATTATAAACTCCAATTCCATCCAGGTTGCTGCAAAATTCATGATTTTATTCTTTTTTATGACTGCAGAATATTCCATTGTGTATATGTACCACATTTTTTTAAATCCAGTCCTCTTTTGATGGACAGCATGGTTGGTTCCATGATCTTGCTATTCTGCAAAGCCAAATAAACCATCAAGAGAGCAGGCAGACAGCCTACAGACTGGGAAAAAATACTTGCCAACTCCATGTCTGACAAAGGCCTGACATCTAGAATCTACAAGGAATTCAAACGTGCCGAAAAGAAAAAATCAAACAACCCCATTACAAAGTGGGCAAAAGATATGAACAGACTCTTCTCAAAAGAAGACATACAAGCGGCCAACGGATACATGAAGAAATGTTCAACCTCACTAGTCATTAAGGGGATGCAAATTAAAGCTACACTGAGATACCACCTAACTCTAGTCAGAACGGCCATTATCAATAACTCAAGAAATAACAGATGCTGGACAGGATGTGGTGAAAAGGGAACACTTCTACACTGTTGGTGGGAGTGTAAACTAGTGCAGCCTCTGTGGAATCAGTGTGGCGATTCCTAAAAGCTCTAAAAATCGACCTTCCATATGACCCCGCAATTACCCTACTGGGAATATACCCTGAAGAACTCAAATCACTCTATAAAAAAGATACCTGCACACGTATGAATCGCTTTTTATCTATTTAAAATTTTCACATTTGATTAAAAACCTTACAA
This sequence comes from Carlito syrichta, assembly GCF_000164805.1. Classification (NCBI taxonomy): domain Eukaryota; kingdom Metazoa; phylum Chordata; class Mammalia; order Primates; family Tarsiidae; genus Carlito; species Carlito syrichta. The sequence continues at coordinate 352,249 of NW_007258794.1, forward strand.
AGAAAATTCTACGCCAAGATGTTATCACTGGAGAAATCTATCAAAGACAAAAATTTTTTAAATGTGCAAACTTTTATTTTTTTTTAATTTTTATTATAAAGATGTGGGGTACAATTCAGGGTTAAGTATATAAATATTAATCATGCAGATACCCTTGGTGATGAGGTATGCCCCTCCCACCCCTAGCAGTTTCCCTCAACTGCCAATCCCACCCCCCCCCCCCGCCCCTGGCAGTTTCCCATCACTGCCAATCACTTTCTTATAGTATTATAATTGTTCAAGGTCCGCTTATGAGTGAGAACATATGGAACTCTGTTCTTTGTTTCTGTGGTAAATCACTGAGTATGATCGACTCCAAATTCATCCAAGTTGCTGCAAAGTCCATATATTTGTCCTTCTTTATGGCAATATAATATTCCATTGTATATATGTACCACTTTTTTTTTATCCAGTCCAGCTTCAATGGGCAACACTGTTGGTTCTGTGTTTTTGCTATTGTGAATAGAGCAGTAACAAACATACAGGTTCTGGTATTTTTTTTGTAGAATAATTTTAGTTCCTCCGGGTATACTCCCAATAGGGGAATTGCTGAGTCATATGGAAGGTCAATTTCTAGTTCTTTCAGAAATTGCCACACTGTCTTCCAAAGAGTTTGTACTAGTTTGCATTCCCACCAGCTGTGTAGAAGCATTCCTTTTTCTCCCTATCCTTGTCAGCATCTGTTGTGTTTGTTTTATTAATGATGGCCATTCTTACTGGACCTAGGTGGTATCTCAATGTGGTTTTGGTTTGCATTTCTCTGATGATGAGAGAGGCTGAGCACTTTTTCATGTGTCTGTTGACTGCCTGTATATCTTCTTTTGAGAAGTGTCTATTCATGTCTTTTTCCCCCTTTTTAAAGGGGCTATTTGTTTTTTTCCTTTTGGTGCATTTGAGTCCCTTGTAGATCCTAGATGTTAGGCCTTTGTCAGAAATACAGTTGGCAAATATTTTTTACCATTCTGTGGGCTGTCTCCCTGCTCTCTTGATGGTTTCGTTTGCTTTGCAGAAGCTCGTTAGTTTGATGAGGTCCTGCCTGTCTATCTTATTTCTTAAGGTATTGGCCTTTAGGGTTCTGAATAGGAATTGATTTCCAGTTCCAATTTCCATAAAGGTGTTTCCTGCGTTTTCTAAGGTTCCTATAGTTTGAAGTTGTACATTTAGGTCTTTGATCCATTTAGAATTAATTTTTGTGTATGGTGATAGGTAGGAGTCCTGTTTCAATCTTCTGCATGTGGTCAGGCAGTTTTCCCAGCACCAGTTACTGAATAGTTTCTCCTCTCCCCAGTGGTTGCTGTTGGAGGCTTTATAAAGATGAATTGGCTGAGGAATTGAGGCTTTGCTTCCAGAATCTCTAGTCCCATTGATCTATGTGCCTATTCTTGTACCAATACCGGGCTGTTTTGATTACTGTAGCCTTATAGTAAAGTTTGAAGTCTGGAAGTGTGATACCTCCTGCTTGTTTCTTTGACTATTTGTGGTTGTTTATGTTTCCATATGAATTCCTGTATTGTCATTTCCAGGTCTGAGAAGAATGATGTTGGTAACTTAATGGGTATTGCATTGAATCTGTAGATTGCCTTTGGTAGGATGGACGTTTTAACAATGTTGATTCTTCCTATCCATGAGCATGGAATATTTGCCCATTTGTTTCTGTCTTCTTGGAAGATATGAAAACTTTTAAAGAAAATCGAAGAGAAGTGAACACTTCGCAATTTATTCTGAGGCCAACATCCCTCTGATATCCAAACCACACAAAAATATTACAAGAATAAAAAATTACAGGCTGATATAACTTGGAAAGTTGAATGAAATAAATTTCATATTTCTAATAAAAACTCTTTGCAACTAGAAAGAGGAGGAAAGTTTCTCAAGTTGATAAGGAGCATCTGTCAAAACTAAAGCTGACATTGTATTTACACAATGACAGAATGTTTTTCCCCCGAAATCAGAAACAAGGTAATGATATCTGCCCTCACTGTTTCTATTCAACATTGAACTAAATATTCTAGCAGGTGAAATGAGATTAAAAAGAAACAAAAATCTAGATTAAAAAGGAAAAAGTGAATCTGTTTTTAATACCAGAAGACATCATTACTTATATGGAAAATTCTGTAGAATCTACTCCCTTCCAACCCCCCAAGACAGCAGAACTAGTAGGTTAATTTAACATTGTTCCAGCATACAAGATCAATATGAACAACCTATTGTAGTTCTATGAAACATCAACAATCTGACAGTGATGTTAAAATAAATACCATTCAAAAATAGCACCCAAATCGTGAAATATTTAGTCATATGTATAACAGAAGATGTCCAAGACCTACACATTGAAAACTAGAAAACATTTCTGGATAAAGAAAAACAAAGCAAATGAAAAGAAATACCACGTTCATGGATTAGGAGATTGTGTGCTGTTAGGGATGTTAACTATTCCAAAATTGATCTATATATTCAACCCAAGCATATGAGAATTCCAGGAGACATTTTTGTAGAAATTGTCAAGCTAGTTATTAAATTTATATAAAACTCAAACAACTCACACTATCAAAACAACTTTTAAAAAGAACAAAGTTGAAAGATTTATACTACTCAACTCCAAGAGTTGTTATTAAAGCTACAGTAAACATGACAGCATAATACTGATTTTAAGATCAATAAATAGACTAGACCAGGCACAGTGGCCCACATCTATAACCCCAGCACTTTAGGATGGCAAGATGGGAGCATTGCTTGAGCCTAGGAATTCAAGTCTAGCCTGGACAATAGAGTGAGATCCGACTTTTTACAAAAATAAAAATAAAAAATTGACTGGGCATGGTGGCACATCCCTGCAATTTCAACTAATCAGGAGGCAGAGGTGAGAGGATTGCTTGAGTCCAAGAATTTGAGGCTGCATTGAGCCATGACCATGCCACTGTACTCCAGTCTGGGTGATAGAGCAAGACCCTTGACTCAAATAAATAAATAAATAGACTGATGTCATGGAATAGGAAGTCTAGAAATGGATACGCAAGTGTACAAGCAACCACTGCAAATACACAAAAACAGTTCAGAAGAGAAAGAGGAATCTCGAAAATAGTTCTAGCATAATTTGATAAGCAAATGCATAAAAGTAGACTTCAATCCATACTTCACACCCCCCACACACAAAATACTCAAAATGGACCATAGACCTAAACGTAAAACTTAAAATGGTTATAAAAAATCAAAAGGAAGACGAGAGCCCTGAAGAGGCACAAACACGGATCAGAAGATTTCGTATTGTTAGTTTTCCCAAAATGAATCTCTATATGCAACATAAGTTTATAAGAACTCCAGGATGAAACTCATGGAGCTTCAAACACTTCACAAAGCTTCTCTGGGTCCTTGAGACTCGGCTCCAATCATTCCATCTCAGAGACACCCTGCCTAAACACCCCCACCCGAGATGGCAACACCAAGACCTACTGGCAAGGGCACCATTAAAGATCCTGTGTTATTTATTCACTGGCTTATCCCAATATGAAGTCAGCATCCTGCTTATTCCCAGGCTAAGTTCATCTTCCATCTCACCCTGCTGGAAGGAGGAGGCTGATCTGCCCACTTCACTGTTTCCCAGCGCGTGAGACGGTGCCAGCCACGCGGAGGCGCCTGCCGAGTAAATGTGTGTGGATGGACAAGCGAATTCATCCCTCTATTTTAGGTTTTGTGTTTAGCTGTGGGCTTGACAGTCTCCCCAAATACCACTTGCCAAAAACCTTACCCCTTAATTTCTAGCCCCATGCCTGTTAAAAAGGTAATTAAATCCAGATGTTTCTGAATCATCTGCCTGGAACTCCCCAGAGTTTTTGATGTTGTTAAGATCTGAGTTATGGAACTTTTAAACAGGGCTCAGAGATGGAAATAAGCAACCCCAGAGACACAGAAGAGTTTTTTTTTTAAGAGTGTGGACATTTCAAAATTGTATCTCCGATTGATATTTTGACAGGAGTTGGTGAGGGGCGTGTTGGTAACTAGTAACTTCTGCCAAGACAGAGCAACCTCTTGTGAACCCTCCCAAAATAGTTGCTATTCTTCAATGGACAGTGAAATCTTCTGTCTGAATTCTTTTCTTTACTCTCAGACAATGCCAGGGCAGGTTGCTCCCTCCCATTCTCATTATTAGCGTTGCTCCATACTTTACAAAAATAGAAGCCTGGTGGGGCTGTGATGACACGTAGTCATTCAGCAACAGATTTTTAAAGGTAACATTCAGAAGCAGAGCAAGTTTATTTGGGAACTACCAGCCCAGTTTTTGCTTGTTTTATTTGTTTTTGTTTGTATCGTGTGTGTGTGTGTGTGTGTGTGTGTGTGTGTGTGTGTGTGTGTGTGTGTTTCAGTACAGGTTTGGAGAGTGAATATGAGCTTCCCAACACGACAAATTTGTTTTTTAATAACATTTCTGCTATTTACTGTTTGTGTTTCTGTGGAGAATTATATGAATTCTATAAGTCTCTGATTTGCATTTGTAAAAATGGACCTAAAGCACGATAGAATTGTTACGAAGATAAATGAGATTTTTTTGCAAAAAGACTGTCAAAATGCCCAGTACATATTAGAGATATTAGAATACATAGAAAACAAAAGAATAATAATGAGGGAGGAAGGAGGAAGGAAAGAAGGAAGGAAAGAAGAAAGGAAGGAGAGAAAGGAGAAAGATAAGCAGTAATATGCTGGTAAATGTTTAACAATACAGTAATTGGTTCTATGGTGAAATAAATGAATAACTCCTGGATTGGTGGTGCCTGCCAATTTTTGTGGTATCAATAACTCCCACCGTGGCCAATTACAAGGTATCGATACGAGGTCAACCAGTCATAGATTTTCTGGAAATTTATCAACTCTCGTAAGCTGGTATGGGACAGTACCTTCACTCCACTGAAGAAAGGCTGTAAAAAGCCACAGATGTTGAGAAAATAATCATTGACTAGTCAGACTGTGCTTGTGGTGGATTCAAAATACAGTTTCAGTTCAAATTAGGTCCACAAAAATTGATTTGCACTTTTTTAAAAAAGGGTGCTGCACTTAAAGTCATACTATGAGATGGGTTCAAACAATTTTATTTAAGATACTTTTTGGGTCTGGCAGTTGAAGGTTCCAGGATTTATAAAGAAAAGCTGAAGACAAGAGTCCTTTCTGAGGAAGTAAGTCAGGGCTGAACTCACAGGTAGGAGAACTTTGCAGGCTCCAACTCGTGATCTGATGGACCTGATTTTTAATAATAATTTTTTAAAAACCCCTAGGATGGATCAAGTGAATTTCACTCCTAGAAATGTGCTTATTTTTGAAGCATTTTTCTCCAGGATAAAATGCAATACAGTCTTAAGATGTGTTAAAAGGTGAAGAGAGCCAAAAGCCATATTTAAAAATTTAAAGAGTTTATTTGAGCAAATAGAATTCATGAATCAGGTAACCCCAAATCAGAAGTGGTTTGGGGTCTCCACCGTGAAACACAGGGTAAGGCTTCTAGAGGGTGGAAACGGGTAAAGCAATTACATATTTGATTGGCTTCAGCTATACAGTTGCCTTTTTTTGACCTGTACTGTTGGTAAGCCCCTGGTTATGGAAGTTAGTTGGCAGCTTCTCATTTGTTAACCTTACATTTTGTTTTGTTTTAATATAACCATATACAAGAAATAGCCCAACGTAAGTTCCATGTATGTTTGCAAACTATAAGGCCACTTACAAGGCCTACCTGGCTTTGTCTGCTTAGAAGGGTTCTTCAGGCTCTCTATTTTAATCCACTTGACTAGAAGGGATTGTCTTTTGATCCTTATCATTCATTAATAGCTCAGTGTTTGACGTGCTTTTCTGACAACCAATTCTTTAGCAATATTCCAAGGAAATGGAGCACGGGGCAGGTACATTTTGGGATGGGGTTGGCAGAGTCAGAATGATCACAGCTCCAGGTCTACTGGAAGGAAGCCTTGACCTGAGGAACGTGTGTCTCTTCTGGGTCCTGAGCCAGTAAGAAGCAATGAGAAGACCCTGGTCTTGGGTAGAATGGGGAGATTGGGGAACAGGTGCTGTCATGACAATACTGAGCTTTTGTTTTACCCCATTTTTAGTTAAACAGAAGGAAACTAATGTCATTAATGCCTGTGTGATCCTGGGCAAATCACCTATTCTGATTCAGTTAACTCACCTATAAAAAGGAAACACTAGAGCCAGGCTCGGTGGCTCATCCTATAATCCCGTGCCTTTGGGAGGCTGAGGTGAGTGGATTGCCTGAGCCCGCGGGTTCGAGACCCGCCTGGGCAGCGAGACCTCATCTCTACAATAAATAAAAAAATTCAGCCGGGTGTGGTAGCGCATGCCTGTAATTCCGGCTACTCAGAAGGCTAAGGTGGAAGGCTCGCTGGAGCCCAGCAGGTCGAGGTTGCGGTGGCCGGGAGTGGCCACTGCACTCCAGTCTGGGCCACAGAGTGAGACTCTAACTCAAAAAAAAAAAAAAAAAAAAAAAAAGGAAACACTATACCAGCAAATCCTGTGAATCTCAAGTGAGATTCTTGCACATCTCGGAAGAGGTAAGATGTTAACTCAATGGCCATTTGCTTGTTTTCTTAGTTTGCTTTCTCCTTCATTCTGTAAGAGAAAATGGAAAGACATGGAACTCTTTTATTATAGAGATAGTGGAGCCATTAAATGCCAGATGTGTGTTTTTCTGTGTGCGTGTGCACATGTGTGGTGTGCACATGCACACGTGTTTTGGCAAGTTGAAGCAGGAGCATCTGATTTCAGCTTGGTAGGCAGAAGAATGTTTCAATTACAAGCACATGGTTTCATCTGCATCCTCAGAAGGGACCCAGCCAGGTTAGAACCTTTCCAACCCCTTCTTTCATAGCCATTTCAGATGTTGCATCTTTAATAAGGTTGCATCTAAGTCTCCTGGCAGAAACCAGCCTCCTTCTTCACTGTATCTTTCAGTTTCTTTGCTCTCTGCTTCAAGCATAAGTTCTTTTCTGCTTGTAACGTAATTATCTCATTGGGCTTGGGTCTGTGAGCTTGGCCGCTTGCTTGAAAATAAGCACAGGCTTCCCTAAGATTACCGAAGATCATAAAAAGTGATTGTAAGAAAATGCATGACCTTAAGAAAAGCAGGGAGCTGTACCATGGAAACCAGGAGTACCCTCATTGTCTAGCCTCCAAGAAGAGCAGAGATGGTCACCTATGGAGGCTTCAGAAAGATGGCAACAGCTTTGGAAACTGGAAAGTCAACTGGGATCCCAACAAGCTCACTGCAGACGTTCAGAGTACATTCTTCACTCAGCCCTGAATGTCCCTGTGCCTCTGTTCAGCAGGGCCTCTGGGCCTGGAATCCCTTCATGCTAACTTAACCACACTCCCTGTCTCTGCTGAATGTTCTTTGCTATCTGCTCATAAGAGAGAAAATCTGATGGTCAAGGTGGGCACCATTGTGCCCACTGGCCAGCCCTTCCGTGCCACCTGCAGTCTGATGGCCAATTAACTGTGCTTGAGTTAGGTGTCCACTCCAAGAGAATCACCCATGCCAAGGTGCTTGGTTCATACATGGCACTAACAAGATTTTTTATGCGAGTGAACTGTGTCTGTTTGGCAACTCCAACAAGGACGGGCTGTGGCATGACCATCATTGGAAGTAATCAATCCTCAATGGACTATCTTATCTCTATAAATATCCTTTACAAGATAAGTCAACTGTTTCTTGTTCATCTCGGAATCCCCTGCAGCAAACTGATAGGTACTGCACATTCTTACTGAATTTTCTCGAGATTCACTTTTAACTTCTCATTCATTCTGACTCTGGTTTGATAAGGGAGCATTCATGTATATGATGTGATACAGAGGAGGACACAGAGGTCATAAGGCACATTATAAAGGTGTGATAATCCTTCTCACAAAATAAAATGGCAGGCAAGGCATCTGGCTCTACCTGAAAAACAATTTTTTTTTGAGTCGGAGTCTCACTCTGTCACCCAGGCTGGAATGCAGTGGTGCACTCATGGCCACCGCGGCCTCAACCTCCTGGGCTCAGGCAATCCTTGAGCCTCAGCCTTCAAGTAGCTGGAACTACAGGCGTGTACCACCACGCCCGGCTAATTTTTTGATTTATTGTAGAGATGAGGCCTCGCCAAGTTACCCGGGGTGGTGTTGAACCCCTGGGCTCAGGAAATCCTCTCACCTCAGCCTCCCAAAGTGCTGGGATTACAGGCATGAGTCCCTATGCCCAGCTAAAAACAAATTTTAATAAGATGCCTTAGGAACTCCCAGCTAGGGAAAACTTCGTTGTCATGTCACATTTTCCTTTATTTTATTTATTTGTTTGTTTGTTTGTTTGTTTGTTTGTTTGTTTTTGAGTTGGAGTCTCACCCTGTTACCCAGACTGGAGTTCAGTGACCCCTCCCAGCCACCATAGCCTCGACCTGCTGGGCTCCGGAGATCCTTCTGCCTCAGCCTTCCAAGTAGCTGGAACTACAGGCGTGCGCTACCACGCTGGGCTAATTTTTTGATTTATTGTAGAGATGAGGTCTCGCCAAGTTTCCCAGGTGGGTCTCGAACCCACGGGCTCAGGCAATCAGCTCACCTCAGCCTCCCAAAGTGCAGGATTATAGGCTGAGCCACCGAGTCCGGCTGACATTTTCCTTTATGTATTCTTCTTATACACCTATGGAATATATTGATGGCAATGGCCCAGTTTCTATACTTATGCCAGCATTCAGTTGAAGCCCATTTATTTGACAACTAAGACATACAGGTGTTTGATATTCACCTTTTCAACCTACTTCTTGAAGAGTCATCTTGAAGGTGACCGGAAGAGAAAGATGATAAAGTATGAAAGAGTCCTCTTAAGGAATGATTGGGGTATTCTAAAGTGCAGTTGGTGTGAGCTCTGGCCACTGCAGGTTGAACCCTCCCTGTGTGATGGATAAGAAAGGGACAAACACCAAGAACCACAGTTGTATCCACTTCTGTTGTTTGTATCACACTGTATCATAACAACGGTTTGCACATCCTCATGCACAAAGAACTGATTTTTTTTTTTCATCTTAATATCCCCATCGTAATGCTGGCTCTATAGCAAGAATCCATAAATCTTCACTAAATCAGCGAATCTTCAAATACACAAAGGCGCTAAAAAATGAATGAATCAAAGTGCTTTGTCACCATTGCTATTGTTGTTTATTCTACTCATACCGCCTTGGTTTCATGGACGTTGACCCAATTTGCTTCTTCACCTTAATCTATCTATACTAGGGTTGCCAGATTTAGCCAATACACATACGGGACACTCAACTAAAGTGGAATTTTAGGCAATTAATCTTTTTAGGTAATTAAATTAAAAAGAAACTGTACTATAAGCACATCCTACACGAATGGATTGTTTATCTGCAATTGAAATTTAACTGGGAGCCTTGTGTTTTAACTGGCAACCCTAGTAGGTACCACTAGCCCTAAGCACTTAGGCCTATTTTCCAGCCACAGCGCACCCTAATCCCACCCGACCTCTGACCCCCCTCATCCCACTACACCCCTGACACTCACCATGCTGATCACACCGGGTTGGGCTCAGCTGGAATGTCAACCAGAATGAATCTGGCTCTAATGAAAGGAGATCGCAGGCCTGCCCTGCACAGCCTGGGAGTGGACAAGGTCTCCAAAGGGCTTCCTAAAGAAAACAGGAGCTGCCAGGGAGAAGGGAGCCATCCCGACAGAGAACACTCGCCTCTTTTGTCTACAATGAAGAAAAGAGCTATTCAGGAGCCAAATTGATTAAAATTGAGGGAAACTGCCGGGCCATCGATAATTGCAGCAAAAGGGCAGTGGTCACTCTGACTGATTGCCGCTTCAGAGAGAGCTGTGCACCAACAACCAATCAGGGGCATCCATGGGAGCAACCTTTTGGTGACCCCAGTTCCCCCTCGGGAAGCGTTTCACACAAGCCTTTAAAGCCAGGCCAAAGCATGTTCCACACTCTATTTACCTTGAATTCCCTAACCTAGAAGGCCTGAAGATCGTTCAGTCTCTAAATGTCTTTCACATGCTTAAGAGAGGAATAGGAATGGCCCCCACCTTAAAGGCTTTCTCCCTCCACCAACCTTTGAAAGACAACAGGGAACGAGACCTCACGGTCCCCAGGCATCCCCGTGGCTCCAGCTACCCACCGGCACCCAGCACAGCATCCAGAAATGCAGCTTCTGTTTCCACACCGTGAAAACCTGAACCCCTGTCTGGTGTGTATTTTTTTAATATATATCCTCTCACAGTGGCACTTTGACGAAGATAAATACCTTCTCGGTTTTAAAAGGAATCTGCCTTTGTAAATTCAGTGCAGGGATTTTGTCCCGGGACCTGAGAAACTGGAAGTGGTCCCAGCCAGCCCCAGCTCCATTGTTGAATGGTTGCAGGCAAGTTGTAGAGAACATTTTTGGACTTCAACCTTCTCACTGAGAAAATAGTGATAATGGACGCAGACAACCTGGTCACTAACTGTGCTCATCATTGTGGTACTGATACCTGGGGACTCAGGAAAAAAAGGTAGTGAGTGTGTGTGTGTAATTTTTAACTAATACGCTTAAAAGGATATATTCTAAAATATTACTTTGCCTTTGGAGTTGCTCCCTAGAAAGCCATGCTTGAAATCAGTAATCTGTATTGTAAATAAGTTCTCCGGATGAGTCTTTTTTTTTTTTTGAGCTGGATTCTCACTCTGTTGCCCAGAATGGAGTGCAATGGCCGCTCCCAGCCACCACAGCCTCGACCTGTTGGGCACCGGCAATCCTTCCACCTCAGCCTTCCAAGTAGCCGGAACTACAGGCGCGTGCTACCACGCCCGGCTAATTTTTGATTTATTGTAGAGATGAGGTCTCGCCAAGTTGCCCAGGCAGGTCTCGAACCCACGGGCTCAGGCAATCCACTCACCTCAGCCTCCCAAAGGCGCGGGATTATAGGCTGAGTCACCGAGCCCGGCTTCTTTCTCTTTTTTTTTTTGAGTTGGAGTCTTACTCTGTCACTCAGACTGGAGTGCAGTGGCCGTACCGGCCACCACAGCCTCAACCTGGTAGGCACCGGTGATCCTTCCACCTCAGCCTTCCAAGTAGCCGGAACTACAGGCGCGCTCTACCACGCCTGGCTAATTTTTGATTTATTGTAGAGATGAGGGCTCGCCAAGTTGCCCAGGCGGGTCTTGAACCCACGGGCTCAGGCAATCCATTCACCTCAGCCTCTGAAAGGCACGGGATTACAGGCTGAGCCACTGAGCCCGGCTTCTCTGGGTGATTCTATAGGTTACACAGGTCTGGAAATAACTAGAGGAAAAGGTCACCAGTCTTCTCCTGCTTCTCTGGGTGATTCTAAAGGTTACACAGGTCTGGAAATTACTAGAGGAAAAGGTCACCAGTCTTCTCCTTAATGTTTCATAGTGGGAACATTGAACGGTTTTTGATGTTGTTTGTTGTTGTTGTTGTTGTTCTGCCTATTCCCAGGCTCCTGTAGGTTGTGCATGTAATAAAATAAGACAAGGTCTCCGAGGACGTTTAAGAGGCCAGAGGTATCTACACTAGAAAGGGATGAGGAGGTGACCTCTGTCCCTCAATCGGGAAACCCCAAATTCTTGACAGAAGGGCACATCCTCAGACCAGAAACCTGGGGTGAGTTTGGCCTCGGCCTTGGCAAAGTAGACTTTCTTTGCTAGAAGACGAGTTGATTTGGGATTGAAATCAGGTCTGGAAGAACAGCTCTAAATGTAGATTTTTTGTGTTTGCAAATCGCCAGCCATGTAGACATCCACATCTTCATTCTCTATCAGCACCTAACCCTGTGAGAAAAAGGGTAGTTCATTCCCAGGAAGGTGATTGTGGCTCCGGGAGGTCTACCAAATTACGGACATGACCTTGAACTCTTTCCTGCTGCTTCCATTTCAATTCCTCATGTGTAAATTGGGAGATTTGCTGGCATGCCTAAGGTCTGTTCTAGGCGTAAAAGGATGCAAGATACTTTTTTTAAAAACTTATGTTGCCATCATTTAGATAATCTAATAAATGGATATGTAAATGTTATCTAATAGTTTCTGGTAAACAAAAAAAGACACCTGCTAAAAGTATAGAAGTAAAGAAACGACCATATATATAAATTGTGGCACACACATGCAAGGAATGTTATTCAGCTATATAAAAAGGTGAGTTTTATCTCTATCTACTGTCCTTGAAGATGCCCATGATGACTTTTAAAAGTAAAAATGTTATAGAGTTTTTAAGCAAGTCGTAGAAGACTTTTATGTATGAATTCGATGTTTTTAATAAAAGCACCAAAAGCATATGTCTACATGTTTTACATGCACACTGGAAATGGAGGCAAAGATACCCACCAAGCTGTTGATATTGCTTTCCTAGGGAAAGGAGTGGTGTAGGGGAATAGCATCAACTAATCTTTCATAGCTTCAAACTGCTTCATGGTGGCAGAGAGAGCTGGTTTCTTTTTGTCATTTTTGTGAAGATAAGTTAAATCAATGAATAAAAAAGCAAACACCCTTATCTCAGCTCTTCTCCTGAGGAAGGCACATGAGGTGTGGGGAAGAAGTTAAAGATCCTGTGTACAGAAGCTATTAGAAAACATTTCCACAGAGCTAGGTTTCTGTTTCTCTGGTGTGTGTTCTCCATCCTTTCTCTACTACCCTGAGGTCTCCCTATCTCTTGCTGGGATGACTGCATCAGCCTCTTACTTGTCTCTACTCTGCCTCACCGCCAAATAATGTTTCTCCTACTCCCATCTAATCCCATCACTTCCTTCTTAAACACCTTCAATGATTTCCCGGTATTCATACGATAATGTCTACACTCTATAGCAGGGCAAAGCAGACTTCTCAAAATCCAGTTCCAAATATCTTGTTCAGATTTCATCTACGGATATTTCCTCTTCATACTCTATATTTCAGACACATTGAACTTGCTGTTTTAAAAACATCTCCTCCTTTCCGTGGTTTCATGCTATGTTACCTGGTATTTTCCTCAGCCTGAATTCAGTTTTCCTGGGGAATGCCTCCATGTCTTTCCAACGTAAGCGCCAACTTCAATATCCTCACCTGCACAGAGGCTGTCGTCAATACCACCTTCAAAAGTCAGCCATCCGTTCTCCCTCCACCCCCATAGCAAAGGAATTGTACATTCTAAAGCATATCACTATTTTGCTATAATCATTTCTATACTTACCTTGGTTTGCCTAGAATAAAAACTCCATTGCTCACGGTATATGTTCAACAAATTTTGTGTAAATTATATTTACTTCTAATACTTATGGGTTTAAAAAAATAGCAAAAGTCCATGGACTGCAATGTATATGACTGGTAGCTTACATTTTGTTTTCAAGTGACCATCAAGAGTATTTAGTTAAAAATTGGCAATATCACAGGAATGCCATTGATGCTAATTATTGCCATGAAAATGATCGATAGTGGTGGTGATTACTGCCCAACTGTCTCAGAGTCCCTCTCTTTCACTCACTCCATGGAAACACAGTATAGGCTAGATGAGACAACATTCTTTTTAACACTAAAGTTCTCTAAGCCTCCATTTCTAAATAAATAAAATGGATATAATGACAGCTGTCTTGCAAAGTTAATATGAAAATTACACACACACACACACACACACACAGCGGGTGCCAAAAATATATATACACGTATTTTTCTATTTTAAAGATGTGGGGTACAATTCAGGGTTCAGTATACAAACGTTCATTATGCAGGTCCCTTGTTGGTGAGGGGTACACCCCCCCAGCAGAATCCCACTGCTGCCAAACCCATCCCTGCCACTGGCAATTTCCTACTACCGACAATCCTTTTCTTGTACAGTTGTCGGTCATGAAAGAGCCAGATCATGACTGTGGCATTCAGCACCCCCAAGTGCCCAGTACAGGATTTTGGCAAATAGAATATGGCCACTAGAGTTTTGTTGAATGAGTAAAATAAAGAGAAGCTCACCTTTAAGAATGATATTGTGCTGGCCAGGCTAAAGATATGAAATAGATCTCTCCTCTTCTGCTGTTCCTATAGAACTTTACTCTTACTGGCCTCGTGGCGCATGTGCATCCACCTATCTCTTCCACCAGCATATAAACTCCTTTATGGTGGATACTGGGCTTCTTTTTTATTTTTCTTTTATTTTTATCTCCCTCCCCCAAAACACACATCCTTCACCTAATCTCAGCTGAATGCCTGTCACATTCGTGAATTTCATTGCATGTTTACTGAGTGCAACTGAGACTGTAATCAACAGGTTAACCAGAGTACTCTCTGAAGGTTACTTTCAATCATAATATTCTATGATTCTGGAATGCTACAAAGACATTTTCAAAAATATCCTCATTTGCTTCTGTAACATGTTTAATAAGCCATCTGTGAATTCATCAGCCCTTGGCATGAGTATGCTCAAGGAAGATTTATACATATTAATCCATGCCATGTCTTGGGATACTGAGCTTGGAAAAAAGTTCTTCCTGAGCTAATGTGTTCTAAGGTTGCATGTCCTGTACCTAGATGCCTTCATGGGCATTTTTTTTTTTTTTGAGTTGGAGTCTCACTCTGTCACCCAGACTGGAGTGCAGTGGCCGCTCCCGGCCACCGCAGCCTCGACCTGCCGGGCTCCGGCGATTCTTCCGCCTCAGCCTTCCGAGTAGCCAGAATTACAGGCATGCACTACCACGCCCGGCTGATTTTTTTAATTTATTGTAGAGATGAGGTCTTGACTGCCCAGGCAGGTCTCGAACCCGCAGGCTCAGGCAATCCACTCACCTCAGCCTCCCAAAGGCGCAGGATTACAGGCTGAGCCACCGAGCCCAGCTTCCTCATGGGCATTTTAAATAATGATACAATATGGTTTATTTTATAACTGTGTTATTTATTTTACTTTATTCCTAAGACTGTATTGTAAAACTGGTAAATACCGTAATTCTTAAGCCCAGCCAAATACATTTCAAGCTTTGCTAAGTAGAGGTCAAATTGCAAGGGTAATCCCCTCAAAAACCAGAATTATCTTTTGGTGGGTGATCCCCTTGTAGTACATTTGAGATTCGTTCCTCCAGATCAGATGGTCAACCAAAGTTCTTATCTGGAAGATTTGAGAAGGTTGTGTCACAGTTTGCAGAAGAAATGTCCTGAGCTGTGGGAAACAGGTTCTTCCACCATGGCAACGCATCTGTCCACACCACACTGAGTGTTCAGCAGTTTTTAGCCATTGCATATCCCTCATGCTCCACCCCCCATTCACCTATTCTCGCCCCAGGTGCCTTTTTTTTGTTGTTAAAAAAAAATCCTCAGAGGGAAACATTTTGG
This sequence comes from Carlito syrichta, assembly GCF_000164805.1. NCBI lineage: Eukaryota > Metazoa > Chordata > Mammalia > Primates > Tarsiidae > Carlito > Carlito syrichta. The sequence goes on from NW_007258794.1 coordinate 367,613, forward strand.
CAATGTGGAAAAGGTGAAACAAAAAACGTCAGAAGCACTAATAGGCATCACATCAAATTGACGAGCTCAAAAGCTGTTTTTGAGCAGTGGAAAAAGTATCACAACAGACATATTGCTTACAACGGTGACTGAAGCTTAAACATGCAAAAATAAATATACAGTTTTTTACAGAAGACATCCTTATGGAACTTGGAATAGGCAACCAATTCCTGGTTAAAACACCAGATGTCCATGCCATAAAGGATAAGCTAGACAAGTGGGACCTCGTCAAACTGAATAGATTCTGCAAAGCAAATGAAACCATCAAGAGAGAGGGAAGACAGCCCGCAAAATAGGAAAAAATATTTGCCAATTGTATATCTGACAAAGGTCTAACATCCAGGATCTATAAGGAGCCCAAATGTGCCAAAAGTGGGGAAAAAAGCAGCCTCATTAAAAAGTGGGCAAAAAACATAAATAGACACTTCTCAAAAGAAGATATATGGGCAGCCAACAGACACATGAAAAAATGCTCAGCCTCACTAATCATCAGAGAAATGAAAGTCGAATCCACATTGAGATACCACCTAACTCCAGTAAGAATGGCCATCATTAGTAAAACAAAAAACCAAAAGATGCTGGCAAGGATGTGAAGAAAGGGGAACATTTCTACACTGTTTGTGGGAGTGCAATCTAATTCAACCTCTATGGAAAATAGTGTGGCGATTTCTAAAAGAACTAGAAATTGGCCTTCCATATGACCCAGCAATCCCCCTTCTAGGAATATACCTGGAAGAATTCAAAGTGTTCTACAGAAAAAGATATCTGTGCACGCATACTTATTGCAGCACTAATCACAATAGCAAAAACACGGAGCCAACCATGCTGCCCATCGAAACTGAACTGGATAATAAAAACATGGTACATATACATGATGGAATATTACACAGCCATAAAGAAGGACAAAATCAAGGACTTAGTAGCAACTTGGATGGGTCTGTAGTCTATCATACTCAGCGATCTATCACTGAAGCAAATAACTGAGTACCACATGTTCTCACTCTTAAGTGGACACCTATCGTAATACCACAAAAAGGGATCGGCAGTAGCGGGATACTACTGGGGACAGGGGGTGTGTACATGACATCAATAAGGGTGTCTTATCCTGACTTGCACCCCACAACTTTAAAATAAAAGTAAATGTTTAAAAAAGAATAAATACACAATTTTTAATAAGTAAATTCTGGGTTTTTGGGGATTCCCCCTTGTATATTCTTAAATCAGAGGCACACTATAAAGGATTTTTACATTCTTTAGAGTATAGCTAATATAAATGATATTTGCTATAGTTATGCCAGGATAATATTGGGAGGACAGAGCTCATTATCCGTTTTTTTAAATATAGGAAAGACATAAAGAACTGAGTCTCTGTAGTGTACTTCTGTTCTCCAGAAGTTAAGATGCCCAGAAAACAAAATTACTGCCCGAGTAAAACATTCCATGTTATTTACAAGTGAAGTTGTCAGGTCAGCTAAATCAATTAGTTGCCATTTGTCCAATTTCACATTGCATAAATCTTCATTTTCTTACAGAGCAAACACCTGATCTATTGTGAAGCCATACACAGTCCCCACAATGAGGACTCAATGCCAAACATTAAATGGAAGACAGTGGCTACATGCACGAGTTCTGCCCTTCAACCCACTTTATTTTTCTGCGTATTTTCCTTACCTAACAAAATCGCCCCTTTGTCTGATTTTCATATGCAAGTCATAAAGAAAATTACTGTCCCACTACTCAACAAGCAAAAATTGTGTAATATCTCGCCTTTATGATTTTGAAACCCAGAGTTCCAGTGGATACTTATAACTTACGATGCTAACGAGGGTTAAACAAAAGCACAAATAATAAGAGTTATACTAGTTATAACTGCAACCAATTCTATATTGCTTGCAATGCGGCAGAAGCTGTGCCAAGCAACTTACACACGTTATTTAATCCTATCAATGCCCTTTGAAGATATTATTTATATGACTGTACAGTTGAGGAAGCTGAGATTTGGAGAAGCTTGCCCAGGGTCACCAGGTTCATATTGTAGAGTCAGGGTTCTAGCATATGATAGATGTTTCATAAATGGTCATTTTCATTCTATTCTTTCCTTCCTTTAATTTATTTTCTTGATCATGGATTGTTGGACCATTTTCTCCCTCTTGCCACTATATAGCTGAGAGCTATGATTTCAGCAACATCTCTGTTCTTAATTCCCCTTCAGGGTGACCCTTTATTAACAACGGGATCTATTATAAGAATATTTCTGAACTCCACCCCTGGAGTCAATATCTTCTTATCAATCAGCTGCAGCAAAGTCTCTGCAGGGAGCCCCAGGGAAGAAAATTAGAACTAAGAAGAAACACTTGTGTAATTAAAAAGAACTAGCTGCCCCCTTACGAGGCAAAAAGAAGGAATGAGAGAGATGTAAAAATTGATGGAGAATTCAATCCCAAGGACCCAATCTTAGACCCAATGAATCGCTTTGTAGCGCTGAACCTTTAACTGAATCACTTTAATTTGTGAAACTTGCTGAAGAGCTCTGCGCAGGGCTGGTCCAGGGGACTGGGGTCTTCGCCGGGGACAAAGTCTGTGGCTTTGACTTGGGGATGGGCACCTCTCACAGTGGTACTGGCACAAAGGTGGCAGGCAGTCCAGGGGATATACTTTCTACTTCTCGCATTGACTGCGTAAAGGAGCTTTTGTGCTTTACCAACTTCCGGCTTCAAAAAGGAGGCTGTAATGTGGAATTTCTAAAAACATAGCATCCAAGGATCAAATTTCCTACATTCAAATGCTGGCTGCCCCACCTACTGATTGTGTGACTTGGGCAACTCACACGCCCTCTCTCGGCCTCTGTTTTCCCGTCTCTAAAATTCTGACAAGCTCACATCATTACAAACAAAGCAGTGAGTCAGAGTCAAAGTTCATCAGCTTTAGCCACACCGAACAGATGGCAGGAATTGTCATTCATGTTTTATGGTATGTTTAGACTTTTGATGGACACCTGCCTTTAGGAAGCCGGTTCATAAGTAGAGAAATGTCCATCCTGGGGTCTCTGGGAGCCCCGGCCAATGCATGTCACAGCTGGTTGTTAATAGCCGGATGTCTATTTTATTGTTTTCCCAACTAAGTTGTGCTGAGCACTAGAGTACCACAGGCCACTTCAGAGGGCTTTAGAGGCTGGGACAGGGGAGATGCAGTGAGTGAGTGACAATGGTCGATGAGGTCTTGACCCTCCATCTCCTTTTTAAGCAAAGAATCTTTACTATTGTTTTCATTATATTTTGAGAGACTGTGTAATATGTTGTTTGCGGTTAGGAAATAACTGTTGAAGAAAGAGCAGTGAGAGAAGAAGTGATCTACTCCCAGAGAGGTTTACGTAGCTTGGTCAAGATCACACTCAATGGATTAGGAACTGAGCAGAGAGCAGGACCTGGTGCCTTCTCTAATGCCCATCTCCAAGGCTCACTTCACGACCCCAAAGTGCAGTCATTCACGTGGCTCAGTACGCCAGTCCGGGTGGTGGTTTCCCATTGTTTGATTCCAGCTCTTGAGCCTTGGCCTGGCAGGGTCTGTTAATGGCCAGCCAGAGGTTCGTGAGGTCACAGATGGGTTGCCAAGACATAGCCTTGATGCTTGACTCTGCGGCTTGAGTCAGAGAATACTGAGGCGATAGATTTAGGGGAACAGGAAAGGAAGAATCACAAAAAGCTTGGCATTGTTCCCTCGGGCTTCTTAGCTTCCTCAGTTGACTCATTGGGGGAACAAACACAAGAAAAAAAGACAGAATACCTGGGCCTTCTTTAAACAATAAGGTGGTCATTAGGGCAGCCTGGAAAGTCAGTGACTAAGTGACGGCTTAGAACTGGGTGAAAGATCAGCACTTCTGTTATTTTGGAACATTTCTCAAAGCCAGAATTTTTAATCTTGATTTTAAAATGCTGCCCAAGGAAAATTTAATAAAAGATTGATTGGAAAACAGTATAGCGGTTCCTCAAAGAATGAAACATTAAATTACCATATGTTCCATAGATTCCACCTCTGGATATACACCCACAAAAATTGCAGGCAGGGTCTTGAAGAGATATGTGCATGCCCCTGTTCATTGCAGCATTCATCACAATAGTCCAAAGGTGAAAGCAACTCGAGTGTTTATCACTGGATGAGTAGATAAAATGTGGTCGATGCGTACAGTAGAATCTTATTCAGCCTAAGGAAGGAAATTCTGACACGTTCTACAGCATGGATAAACATTGAATACATACTGCTAAGTGGAACAAGCCAATCACAAAAGAACAAATACTGTGTGATTCTACCTATATGAGGTACCTAGAGTCATCAAATTCATGGAGACAGAAAGGAAAATGGTGGTTTCTGGGGCTGGAGGGAGGTGGGGCATGGGAGTTATAGTTTCATAGGTACAGAGTTTCAGCTTTATAGGATGAGAGGAATTATGGAAGTGGACGGTGGCCATGACTGTACAACAATATGAATGTACCTAGTGCCACTGAACTGTACACTTTAAAATGGTTAGAATGATACATTTCATGTTATGCATATTCAAAAATGAGTGATGCCGGGCAACGTTTTCAGATATATCTCTGTATATGGTATTCAACAAAGAAAAAAATTTGAAGCGCTGTACTCGTATCTGCTCTGGCCTTTAATTTCATTCTGATATCTTCCAGTTAGGACTCTATTATTGAGAGTGCAGTAAACAGGATGCCATTGTGGCGAGAACTGGATTTCTGGGGAAGGATCCCGGATTTAATCTTTTTAGGAAAAATCACATAACTAGGATTTATTATTAGCATCTGAATGGCGTGAGCTATTTTAAAGAGACAGGGCCTTTCTCAGCAGCCACCTGGAGGAAAGAAGTGGTTCAGACCTCAGAAACTGTGTCCCCCCCGCCATGAGTTCCCCAGAAACGCGCGACCTCTTCCTGCCGGTCCATACACAACAGCTTTCACAGCACATTGTTTCAGGGATATTGTTATCTTTTTATGGAAAGGAGAGAGAAGCGAGGGCCGACCAAGGTTGCCGAGAGGGGAAACACGAGTTAATGTATGTGAAAGTGGTCAGCGAGTGCCCAGCACACAACAGGTACCCCAGAAACATTCTAGAACTTACGTTCTAATTGTCTACTGTATTCCAGGTATTTTCGCATGCATGCGTTTCCTCAAAAGTAGCAGTTGAGCACTTATTATCTACCTGACTTTTTTCAAGCCATAGATGATACAGCAATGAATAAAATAAAAGTCTGCTTCCTTGGTGTTTATATTCCAGTAGAGAGACAGGGGGAATATGCAAATAACTAAACCCTGCTAGTAGAGACAGGGGGTAAGGAGAAAGAGAAGCAAACTGAAAGTGAAAGAGTGTTGGGGAAAGTTTTTTTTTTTTTTTTTAATCTAGGGAAACCTGGAAAGAGTTTTTGAATCAGATGACGTTTGAGCAAAAACTTGAAAGGAAAGTTGCAAGCTTTGCCTATGGACGGGTGAGGGAAGCGTCTTCTGAGCAGTGAGAACAGCTAATAAACTTCTTTGAGGTGAGGACACACTTAAGAGTTCCTGAATATGGCTAGGACACAGTGGTAGAGGGTGGGAGTGTTGGGATATGAGGTCAGAGAAGTGTGTGCATGTGTGTGCATGTCTTGGGGCATATGTGAAGATTGTGTAGAGCCTGGGTCACACAAATTTTTTTCTACAAAGGACCACATAGTAAATATATTTGTTGGCCATATGATCTCTGTTGCAACCATTGAACTCTGCTCTTGTGCATGAAAGCAGCCCTGCAGCCCTAGACCAAAGTGGGGACCAAAGGGAGGCACAAACTTTACCTGTATGCTGACCACTTGTCTATCTAATCCTGAATTGTAACCCACATCTTTAAAGTAAAAAAAAGTTAATTAATTTTTAAAAAATTAAGTATCTATGGATAAAAAAAGGTAAACAGATGTGCAAAGAAAAACCAAACAGGTATGGTCTTATAGGCCATGGTGAAAACTTTGACTTTCACTTTGAGTGAGAGAGAAAGCTGCCAGGGAGTTTGGATCACTTTGGAAACCAGGTAAATTGCAAGGAGGCTTTAACAGCCAGGGGGTGAGAGATGATTCTCATTTGCATGAGGAGAGGGGAGGAAGGGATGTCTTGAAAGCAAAGCGTAGCCAATGTGAGTAGCTCACAGGTTGTATTTGTGGTATGAAAAAGTGGAGAATGACGGTCAACTTTATAACCTGGACAACGGGTATAATGGAGCTGCCACTAAAATCTGAAAACCAAGAGTTCACATTTTCACACGTTCAGTTTGAGATGCCAATAAGCATCCCCATGGAGATGCCAACTCATCCCATAGTTGAGTTGGAATTCTGGGAAAGATCAGAACTGGGTACATCAATGCGGAAGTCATTGACATGCAGTTGGAATTGAAAGCAATGGGATTGGATGGAACTACACCAGATGGGAGATCAGAGAATTATCATCACATAAAGTGTGATATACCCTGTACAATAGGACCAGGCTGTAGTTAAGGTTAAGGAAACACGTTAGCCTCAGAGTAAGTCCTGCTATAGCCACATACTCTTAGATCTTAAGAAAGTTATTTAATTCCCTTGGACCTCAGTCTACTAAAGTGGACCCAATTCATTGGGTTGTTGTATGGATTATAATAGCCAGTTTCTACAAACCTCTAAGAAAATCATATCATGTCATTACCCTGTTTAAAATTGACAGTGAACTCTCTGCTCTTAAGATAAAACCCACAATCCCTGGTGTGGCCTCTAAAGTGCTGCCTGGTCTGGCCCCCACTGGCTTCTCCAGATCCTGTGTCCTGGTCTTTCTCTCAGTCTCAACGTCCCACCTACCTGATCTCTGTCTGTTTCACAGGCACGTCAAGGTATTTGCTCTACACTCTCTTTTCTCTCTTCTTGTCCTGGCTCTTACTTATCCTCTGCATTTCATTTTCATCGTCACTTCCTTGAATAGGCTGTCCAGATACCCTGAACTATGCCAGCATGCCCTAGTATGTTATTTCACAGTGCTCTACAGTGTGTCTTCTTGGCACTGATGGTATAATGAGAAGGATTGCGAAGAGCCAGCCTGGGCTCATATCTGGACGCACTACTTGCTGAAACATCTTGAATAAGTCTCTTCACTTCTGTGAACTTCTGCTTCTCTAGCTATAAAATAGGGTGACCCAGTGCCTCCTTCAATGGTTTATTGCAGGACTGAACTGGTTAATGTATGCAAAACACTTTGAGTATCTAGCATGGGGAAGGGACCGGATGGACCTTAGCTGTTATTCAAATGTCTACACGATTATCTACATATTATTGTGTAAATATGTATTTAACATCTGTCTACCCCTGTAAATGGTAAGGTCCCTGATGATAAGACCTGTCTCTCTTTTTCTCTCTATCCTCATCACCTATCTGACACTCGATGCTCTTGAAGTAAGTGAATAAATGAAACACACATGTTCTTATCTTCAATGTCCTCAGCAGGACAACCTCATTTTGTCTACTCGCCCACTCAGTGAGGTAGTGATCATCACTTTGGACAGATGAACAAATTATGTCTGAGAGAGGTTAACGAGCCCAGAGTGACACAGGAACACTCACAGGCAGGGCTGAAATTCCAACAAGATCAGACTCCAGATGCTCTCAGTTGCATTTGAATTTGATTTGAAGAGAAAGCCTGCTAGGTCATTTACAGTGTATAACATGAGGAAGCCAAAAAAACAAAAAAAGAAAAAACAAAGAAACTTCCCTCCACAAGATAGTTTTCAGCCCCTACACCTGCCTGAGTGCTTATCTACACGTCCCTATCAATGATGCTTTTCTTGCATGTGACATATTAAGCCCTTAAATGCTTCCTTTTGAGAGTTAAATTCAACGAGGGAGATAAGTTCCTGTAACCTCTTCATCTGAAGGGACTTTAGAGTCCATCAAATACAGCTCCCCATCTAATTCTTAAATGCCCTGACACTCCAGAACTGGTCCAGTCTCTACTTAGATACTCAGTGGCAATGGTGATAGAGAAATGTGGGTTAATTAAAATGATATTGGAAGTAAAAATATTAGGGCTTCCTGATTTATGGAATGTGACATATGACAGAGATAAAGGTGTAAGAAGGAATTCCAAATTCTTCACTTAAGTCACTGACTTGATGATGGTGTCATAATGCCAATGAATGATTTGGGGAAGAGCAGGTTTGGTAGAGAAGGCCAAGGGGTCATGAATATATTAAATTTTGGATTTTGTTTTTTAGATATTTTTGAGTCGGGATCTCATTCTGTCTCTGAGGCTAGAGTGTAGTAGCATGCTCATGGCTTATCACAGCCTTGATCTCCTGGGCTTAGGTTATCCTTCCACCTCATTCCCCCACGTTGCTGGGAACATAGGCATTCACCACTATGCCTAGTTAATTTTTTTCTTTTTGTATTTTTGTTTTGTAGAGATAAAGTCTCACTATGTTGCCCAAATTGATCTTGAACTCCTGGGCTCAAGCAATCCTCTGGCCTCAGCCTCCCAAAGTGCTCGGATTATAGGGATGAGCTACCGAGCACAGACAAGTTTGGGATTTTTTTTTCTTTGAAGTTAAAGAAACAGCAGTTCCACCTTGGGACAAACTCTATTCAAAATCCGCTGCTATTATTTTAAAAATGAATTTAGGCCGGGCTTGGTGGCTCAGCCTGTAATCTCTCGTCTTTGGGAGGCTGAGGTGAGTGGATTGCCTGAGCCCGCGGGTTTGAGACCCACCTGAGCAACCTGGCGAGACCTCATCTCTACAATAAATAAAAAAATCAGCCAGGCGTGGTAGCACATGCCTGTAATTCCGGCTACTTGGAAGGCTGAGGCAGAAGGATCGCCAGAGCCCAGCAGGTCGAGACTGCAGTGGACGGAAGTGGCCACTGCACTCTAGTCTGGGCGACAGAGTGAGACTCCAACTCAAAAAAAAAAAAGAATTTAATACATTTTTTAAAACAATATTATTTACTCCTAAATATGTGGAAAAGAGGTAAGACATTTAATGCATACCCGATCAGAATAAAGATAGTATATCAGTCTATAATAGTATATTTAGAACATGAGTTTTAGGATGAGATAGACCTTCATTAAAAGTGCCTGGCCATTTACTATCTCTAGTGACCCTGGGCAACTTATTTTACCTTCATAATCTTCAGTTCCTTTTATGTAACGTGGAAATGCTGCTATATACTTATGAGGTTGATGAGTGGATTAAGTGAAATAGTTAATATAAATGACTATATATTAATTGTTATTGTTCTAATACTATTATTTTTAGTAGGAAGAAGAAGAAGATTATTATTATACATAAGCAAAGGTTGTGACCTGGAGGGATTCCGAAAGAAAAGGGAATTCTAGAAATTGGGAAAAGAAGAAGGAGGAGGAGGAGGAGGAGGAGGAGGAATAATTCTGGAGAAGAATTTTAAGTCTTTAGAAAAATGAGTTCTAAAAATAAAATCAACTCTGCCAGGAGAGTTGGATTTGAAAAGTTCTTGTCTAGGCCAGAACTGACTCATATCCTACTTTGAGTATACTTTAGCCAATTGTTGTAAACTTTCTTAGCTGAAACCTCTCAACTCAGAACCATACAGAAAACACTTATGTAGATTAACTGAGGCCAGGGGGCATTAAGCCCACTGGTCCACAGTTCCCTGGACAGACTGACAGCCTCGCACCATTCAGGGATCTACTACATGCATGCCTCTTGCCACTTGAGGTGAAGATAGGATTTATTTGCAGCTACTGGCAAATGCTAGGGTAAAGTCTCTGTTCTGCCCACGATCAGATAGAAAAGGGGTTTCAGTGTTTTCAGAGTGTCTTTGATTTCAGGCACTATATTACAGTTAGGTATTTTTCTGTACGTTGTATCAATTAAACTTTCCGAAATTACTGAGGTAAACGTTATTGCCCTTTGAGATATGAAGGTGTGAGGGTCAAAGGTGTGAAATACCTTGTCCAAAGCCACATAGCCAGCCGACGATGAAGCTGTGCTTGGAACCCAAGTCTGTATCCTCCAGGACGTGTTCTAATTCCTCCACACCACATAGCACTGATGGATAGATCCTATTTATGCAAAACCTCATAGTTCCAAATCTGGGCTTTAGAAAGGGAGTTATCTGCCTGTTATAGCCCGTATACATGACTATAACATCACCTATAAGAAGCAACTAGATAAAGACAGTGGGAGAAAGCCACATTTCCTTTCACTTCCCTCTTCTTGGCAACTTATTTATTGATCAAAGCCCTTGGGGCTAAATTCTCTTTTCATCATTCTGTAGGTGGCTCCACCCTGAAACAAGTGACAGCTGATGACTGCTCCTCGCAATCATCAGAGGAAGGCACCGCCCTTTGGCCTCTGGGAGAAATAAGGTAAGATAACCACTTTCGTGACAGGCGTGGAAAGAAAATTGTTGACTCAAAATGAAAAAAAGAAGAGAAAAAAAGGAAGGGAGGGAGTGAGGAAAGAAGAAGGAAGGAAAGAAAGAAAGAGAGACAGAGAGAAAGAAAGAAAAAGAGCCGGGCTCGGTGGATCAGCCTGTAATCCTGTGGGAGGCTGAGGTGAGTGGATTGCCGAGCCCTTGGGTTCGAGACCCACCTAGTCAGCGAGACTTCATCTCTACAATAAATAAAAAAAAATCAGCCGGGCGTGGTAGCACATGCCTGTAATTCTGGCTATTTGAAAGGCTGAGGCAGAAGGATCACCAGAGCCCAGCAGGTCGAGGCTGCGGTGGCCGGGAGCGGCCACTGCACTCTAGTCTGGGTGACAGAGTGAGACTCCAAAGAAAGAAAGAAAGAAAGAAAGAAAGAAAGAAAGAAAGAAAGAAAGGAAGGAAGGAAGGAAGGAAGGAAGGAAGGAAGGAAGGAAGGAAGAGTTCTAACTCATCAAACTATCAGTACATAGAAAATAGTGCGTTTAGAGAATAGGTATTCCTATACCCACCTGTTATGAAAATCAGTTGATTTAGTCGCCCTAAATATATCCATGGTTTATGCTTTAAAAATCAACCTATGATCCTGAAAGTATCTGAAGAGAGAGTGGACTTAATCATCTTATTAATACTATCAACAAATGCCAGGGATCAGAAAGCACTTGGGAAAAAGTATATGGTCCATAAACACAGCACATACTATGAGGCAGGGGTTTCCACCTGACTGTTGTCTTAAATCTATAACTATTTCTTCAGTTCCTACTCTATGACAGACGATGCACACAATGGAGAAGTGTTAAAAACAACCACCATGAGAACCACGGTCTTAAGCTTACAGTCTACTGATGGGGTACCTATATGAAGTAATTAAATAATAATAATTAATAAAGTCACTGCTACAAAAGGGAATGACAGAAAGCAATGGCAGAATAATGGTGAAAGAACATCTCTAGGATGGGTGACAGAAAAGGAGTTTCTGAGACGGTGCCAACTAGCCTGACGCTTTAGTGTGAAAAGGAGGCAGACATGCTCTTCACGAGGAAAACATTCAAGGATAAGCAGGAGCTCCTGTGAAATCCACAAGCCAGGAAAGAGCTGGGAGTGTTTTAGAGAATTTGATCATCTCTACGTGACTGAAGTCCAAGAAACAAAACATGCTTGAGAGGTAGGCAGGGGCCAGGTCATGAAGGGCTGTCATCTCATAATAAAGAGATTCTTGTAAATGCCAAAGGAAGTTTCTAAATACTTTTCAACAGAGGAGTGGGATGGTGTCTCAATGACCACGCAGTGCTGCGGTAGTATTGGGCTGATTTTAGTTAAAGAGCAAGAGATCAATCAGGAGAATGGATTTTGTTCTCTTTTGAGGGGGGTTTGGTGGCTCAAACAAGGAATAAAGAATAGTTGAACCAGAAACAGTCATGCTCCCAACAGGAAATAGCATTTTCAAACAAGTATAGCTTGAGAGCATTTATACAGATTCTAAGGAAGTCACAGAGGCTGTGCAGTTCAGTGGAAACGAAAAACACGGCAAGTCATGTATACCCCAGGGGCAAAGGCACAGCTGAAGGCATGGGTCCCTAGAATATGGAGCAAGGATTCTGCCTCCTGATGGGAATGAGACCTTCTATGGAGGGTTCCTGCAGGTCTATGGCCATCCTGAAGGGACGAAGCCTATGGAACACACACTCAAACCTCACTCTTCTCACCCCATACAATTTCCTGCTGGTATTCTTCACTAGTTAAATCCAACCAGATGCCTGATGGCTAAGGAGTTTATGGATGTAGCTTATACAGCTCAGTCTGCCGAGGAAGAATGCAGGCTGGAGAAGGCTGGCAGATAGATCTGGAAGAGAAAGTGAAAAAGATGTCGCTCAGGAGGTGAGAGTGGAGACAAAGATGAATTCAAGATATAGAATCCCTATGAGGTGCAGAGGTATTTTATATGAAGAGAGGGCTAGAGGCAGGACTTCACCATGACCCTGGACTTTTGGTTGGAGTCAAGAGGTTGGTCATGGTACCATTTACTGAGATGGATTCTGAAGGACATATTCAAGATTCATAGGCACGTCAGTGTAAGACATTTACAGGGCACCCAAGTGGAGATGTCAAGTGAGAAGGTAGATGAACTAGACCTGTCCTCAGAAGACACATCTCAGCTGCAGAGATAAATCTGAGAGTTGTCAGACATGCATAGGGTTTAGCGAAAGGCTAATGGCTATTATCTAGAGAGAACTTTTAAGGAAAAGAAGGAAGAAATTCTATTTTCAAGTTCTGAGATCAGAGAGAGGAGACAAAAGCAGCACAGAATCCGGAGCAAGTATAGCCAGAGTGGTAGAAAGAAAAACCAGGGATGCATGAGGTTACAGAAACATATTCCAAGGAGGACCGTGGGCTACTTGTGATGAACATGCAGTTGAAATGAGAGCACGTCAAGATTCATTTCAGTAAGCAGAGAGGGCAGATGCCAGATCAGGATGGGTTGCTCAAAAGAGGCCAGTGATACCGGTTCCACTCTGTCTTTTGATTTTAACAACTGAAAAGAAAGTAATGCTTAGAGGAATTGAATAGCTTCTTTATTCAGTTCCTAAGAATTTGGATGCAGCTCTTTGATTCCAAAGCCCGTGTTCTTTGCATTCTGCTGAGTAATTCTTCAACTCTGTGATTCATGCTGCATGGGGAGAGGTTGGAAAGGGACTGTGGGTTATCATCTCAGCCCAGGTTTCTGCCAGGTTTGACCTTCTCTCAGCTCTGGATCCTGAAGGCAAAAGAGGAGGAAAGGCTTCCCCTCCAAGGGGGAAAAAATAACATAAAATAAATGGCACGATATTAATCTTGAGACCATTTACAGTGAGGTGTTAAGTGGCCCCCTTGGCATTAACAGGAATGAGCTTCGAATATCACTTGTACAGCAAGCTGCTTAGCTCTGCAGATAACAAGTCACAGCAGGCCTTCTTGGGTTGCAAATGTAGTCACTGTTTGCCAATTAACTCTTACCCACATTGCCTTTTATATAACCAGCCAGGAAGCTTTGCTGAGGCAGCAGGACCTGCAGGAGGGAAACAGCACTGACCTGGGAGTTGGAAGAAAGAATATGCTAGAAGCATCCGTGGTGGTAGTAACAAGTAGTAGTAATAACAGTGGTGGGAAGGTTGTTAGGGAATCAGAGCCCTTGGAGGCTGTCTGGTTTCTGAAATAAACATTTGTGTGTTCTGAGCTTAATATCAGTCCATGTCAAAGGCAAGGCATTGTACTTTCATCTCAAGAAAGTTCAGTTTGTCTAAGTGGTTCTGCGTATGCTCGGTGGTCTTCCAAAATACATTGCCCACGGTCCTTAATTCGTTTGTGATGCTATGAACGAGGTTCCTCCATCTTTTCCAGGAACAGGTGGCTTTGTGTCCTGGAGAGAGCCACTGTCCCATCTGCTGGAACCATGACTTCCAGCAGGTGAAATATTGCAGCTCCATAGATGTCTGCTTACTTAACCTTTAAGCAACATTTGACATGATTGACCATCTCGCCTTCCTAAAACATGTGTCCTTTTGCCTTTCTGACACCACATCTTTCTGGTTTTCCTTCTACCTCCCTAACTATTCTTCCTATTTTCCTCAACCTATATGTGTTGAGATATTCTGGGCTCCCTCCATTTTTCCAATGTTTCCTCCACAAGAATCAATGATGTAACTTATCACCCAAGACAGAACCGTCTCCAGAGTACCAAAAGTGCTAAACCAGGCAAGAAGGCTTGCAGGGCCACAGACGTCTTTCCAGGTGATCACATCACATCCTCTCTGTGGTAGAGATTCTTAAATCTCTCTCCCTACAGACTCGCAACTCACATACTCAGAGGTCAGCTTGGCGTCGTTGCTTGGGTTCAAGTACACACCTCCAATATGACATAACCAAGACAGAATTCTTTTTTTTTTTTTGAGTTGGAGTCTCACTCGGTCACCCAGACTGGAGTGCAGTGGCCGCTCCCGGCCACCGCAGCCTCGACCTGCTGGGCTCCGGCGATCCTTCCTCCTCCACCTTCCGAGGAATTACAGGCATGCGCTACCACGCCCGACTGATTTTTTGATTTATTGTAGAGATGAGGTCTTGCTGCCCAGGCGGGTCTTGAACCCGCAGGCTCAGGCAATTCACTGACCTCAGCCTCCCAAAGGCGCGGGATTACAGGCTGAGCCACTGAGCCCGGCTTCAAGATAGAATTCTTAAGTCTATTTTTGCAAACTTGTTTCTTCTCAGTCTTCCCTGTCCTAATAAATGGTTCTACCATTCATCCGCCACTCATAAAACCAGACATTGCCTTTGACTTCTCATTCTTTCTTCCCTCATATTGAATCCATCAACAAGTTCTGTTGGCTTCACTCCCACCATCTCTCAACTAGAATATGGCAGATATCTTAACTGATCTTCTTCCTACTTTGCTTACTGGCTCTCTACACACTCTTGTCCAAACTTTGAATAAAAGAGATGCTTCTGACTTTGATGTGCAAAGTTCTCTATAATTTGGCCTCTCCCACATCCCCAGTGCCATTTTCTTCCCCCAATCCTCCCATCTACTCTACTCATCTTCACTGGCTTTTTTTTTTCTGTTTCTTGGGCACCCAAGTCACACCCTACTCTTAGGACTTTGCGGCGGCCATTCTCGGTACCATGTACATTGCATGCTGTGAGCCTCAAGGACTGGCTTCTTGATATCCAGAACTTAGCTTAAATGATACCTCCTCAGAGTGCCTTTCTCACCTGGAGTTCCTCCTCTGAATCACAGAACACAGAAATGATTTGAGAACCTTGCTTTTTGCTTTTTAAAAAAAAATTCTCTCAAGGATTTGTACATAACTCTTACTATTCTAAAAACACAGAAGATACAATATGGCATCCTGGGTGGTTTGGCAGTTGAGGGAAACTGCTAGGAGAGGGAAGCGCACACCTCATCAACAAGGGTACCTGCATGATCAATGTTTATATACCTAGCCCTGAATTGTACCCCACATCTTTATAAAAAAAATTTTAAAAATATATTACCTCCTGTGAATGCTTTAGAGCAATTGGGCTTAATTTTCTCGAGGAACCCCAGTTTCATAAGACAAAATATGCTTTCTCTCTCTCATCACCTATTCTTTTCCTTTTCAAAGTGCTTGTCACTAGCTGGCATTTCCTTCATCTGTTTCCTTATTTGTTTATTTCCCATCTCTTCTGCCTAGATTATAAACTTCGTAAGAGTAGAGAGTAGAAACTTCTTAAGAGTATGTCCGGTTTTTTTGCTGGCACATAGTATGCGTCCAGCAAACATGTGTTGAAGAGAGGGACAAGGAACCCGGATGGAGAACCTGGGGTGGGAAAATGAGGACTTCCTTCCACTCCTTCCTAAGGCTGGCCTTCATGATACCACTGACTTCCGGCGCATTAACTTCTTCTGTTATACTGTCCTGCATACATCTTTGATAATCTGTATCCCAGTCTGTATCATTTCATTGTTGTATCTGTCTGTTGTTTCTCTCCTCCCCTTAGAATGTGAGCTGCACTCTACTCACAAGAGCAAAAACATGGAACCAACTATGCTGCCCATCAAAGCTGGACTGGATTTTAAAAATATGGTCCATATATACAATGGAATATTATGCAGCCATAAAGAAGGACAAACATATGGACCTTGTAGCAACTTGGACGGATTTAGAGTAGATCATACCCAGTGATCTATCACAGAAACAAAGAACAGAGTACCATATGTTTTCACTCATAAGGAGACTTGAACAATTATAATGCTATAAGAAAGGACCTGTCAGGGGGTGGGAGTGGGATTGGCAGTTGAGGGAAACTGCTAGGGGAGGGAGATGCATACCTCATCAACAAGGGTACCTGCATAATCAACATTTGTATGCCTAACCCTGAATTCTACCCCACATCTTTATTTTTAAAAAAGGTGAGCTGCAAGCAAAACCATATCTGGCTTGCTAGCCTATATATGCCCAGTGTCTCACCAAGTGTCTGGCACATGAAAGTCTTGTGTCTCAATAAATGAAAAGAGAACAAGTCTCTGAGGGGAGACACTTCCGTCCAGGTTGAATTAGCATGCACCTTGCATAGATCTCTGAGCTCATAACTAAGCCTGCCCCATGCCATATTTTCTCACCTGTGAAATGAATACCCACGAAGACCCACCTTACACTGCAAAAGGAATAAAGCAATCTACATGTAATTATTGCATGTGATCTTACATTGGTTTCCCCAGGAGAGTCTCTGAAACAAGGGGTTCAATGCAGCTAATTTATTTGGCAATGAAGGACACACTGGTGTGAGCGTGGAGAAAAATAAGACAGCCGGTCAAAGGTGTGCTCTCCAGCCAGCTGCTGGACAATGGAGACTAGTCCCACTCAGAAAACTGGAAGACAGTGTGGAATACATACCTGCGATTGATCCCACCAAAGAGAGGAAGTTGGAGTATTTACACACTTGCCAATTGTTGACAGAGGGCCATTCTTAAGGGGCAAGAATGCCCTGCTGCTTCAGGCTTTTGTCACAAGGGTGAGAAATCTGGCTCTAAGAGAAAGACCTTAGAAGGTGAGCTACATCAGGAAACCATATCTGGTTTGCTAGCCTCTGTATCCCCAGGGTCTGGCACATGGAAGTTTAGAAAAGCAAGAGCTGGTGCTGGAAGTTGGGCTGGTGTGCCCTGTGGTAAGGACAAAGGGATAAGGGCCAGGGCAATGGGATGGGTTCCAAAAACATCTGTTCCAAGTGTCTACTGGATGCTAGCAATAGATCTCGCATGGCAACCTATACTTAGCGTGCACTTGATTTTGTCCATAAACCCTCTGAAAGGTTACACAAACAGTGGATAATTTATATGTGTTGTTGTTTTTTTAATCTGCTAAACCTTAATCAGATATTCAAAAGGATCTGTGACCCCACGTGGTTAAGAGCCATTGGTATATGAATCTACCTGACTCCTAACTTGTCCTTTTTTAAAAATCAACTCAGAAATATTGTTAAGTGTACCGTAAAGGAAGCATGAAAGCTGCACCCACCAATGACCTCAAAGCAGTCTCAAGGGAAGGTTTGAAAGCGTCCCCATCCATGAGAGTAGAGATCTGAGCCAAGCGGACCTCTCTCTCCAAGAGAGAGACCTGACCCCAGTATCTTCCACATGTGTAGAAGAAGGTATAATAACCTCTACCTTACAAGGCTATTAGAAGAATCAAATGGCACAGTAAACAGAATAGATTTAAGCACATAGCAGGGGCGCCTAGCACCACAGCTTCCAGAGGGCGATGCAGAAAGCACATTTTTATTTATTATTTGGACACCTAGAATAATTGGACACATAAATACGTGTTGGGATGAAATTTAAGTGGAGGGGAAATGAGCGACAGAGTGAATGGGCATCTGGGTCACAGTGATTTTTGGCCTGCTGGCTATTTCCACAGTGGCCATTTAAAGCCAATGACACAGGGAGAGTGCATGTATTAAATTTAGCAGGCCAGTGTCATTGGGATGGGACTCTCCGAGTGCTTACATGACCCCGTGATGATGGAGACAGCTGGAAGATCAGAAATAAGGAGATGCTTCAGATGAATTGCCAAATATTTCCTTGATGCAGGAGGTGGAGCCCGATAGACATCGGTCTACTGACAGTTGCCTACGGAATGCCAAGTCAATGTGCTCAGCTGAATAAATCTCAATCTTAGGTACACTATTAATTTATTTAAGTGACTTTCCTAGTATATCTTAGCATTGTCACATATCGGGGAAACAGCCACCCAGAGAAGGTAAACGAAACCACAGCCCCATAGATGTCTGGGTCGGAAGACTCTTCAAACAATTGTTTGGAAGCATTACTACAGGGTCGAAAAGAATTAGGGCTTTAGTTACCAAGAGGCCTGGTTGCCAACTCTCGCCTTCTGCTTATTAGATGTGAAGTGCTAGACCAAATGGTTCTAAGACTCGGTGTCCCCACTTGGAAACCGAATCTATGTGTGTGTGCACGCAAGCTCAAGCACGCATGTGTTCAGAGAGTAGAAACAGGAACTATTTTGAGTATCTAGTCCAGCCCTCACTTTGAGATTTTAGAGATGAATCTAGTGAGGATAGCAAGCATCAGGCTAATTACCTAACTCATTCTTGTAAGCCAAATAGAGCAACGTCCTGCAAACTACTGCCCACGGGCCAAATCCCTCCTGCCGGCCCGTTTCTGTATGTGCAGCTTTATTGGGTCAGAGCCACGCCCATCCTTGTCTGTCGTCTGTGGCTCCTTGTGGGCTATACCAAGAGTTGAGTATCTGTGAAGGAGACTGTATGGTCCACACACCTAAAATGTTTGCCATCTGACCCTTTATAGAAAACACTAGTTGAACCCTGAAACACAGGGTAAGTGAGATTGACATTCTGGACTTGTGGTCCAGCCCCATGCTTTAAGGCTTGCATCTTCCAAAGTTAAGAACTTGCTTTTTAATTATGATGGGAGATATTAGTGAAGCGGTCTTAAGGGCACCTCAGACTGTCATCACTGTATCCCCACGGTCCTCCTTCCTTTCCCTCCATGTCTATCCCCTTGCAGGATCTCCCAGTGTGCTGCTGTTCAGTAGCATGTGGTCCAGGACTGAGCGGCTCACACAGGAGTATGAAATCCCCCGCGGCCGCTGTGGGGTGGGAACCCCGGCTTGTGGAGTCTGCGGCACCCTGCAGGCACTGTGTGGTGTGACCCACCCGGCTTGTCTTCAGGCTGAGCTGCTCACACTAGAGAGTGCCATTCTCTGCAGCCACTGCCCGGTGTGAGCCACCTGGCTTGCCTTTCTGGAGAATCAACTTTATAGAAAACACTCTAAAACTTTTCATTTTTGCAGAAACAAATGAGGAGCATTTAAGATGCAGCCAGGCACTGAAAGACATTCCCAGGCTTCTTTTGGTCACCCTCATATCCTCTCTTGGAGAAACACACCCTCCTTTGTCTTGGGATGTTCACGGAGAAATCTGGCAAGCCCTCTTTAGCCTGGTACCTGACCATGCTGGGGTAAGACAGACCTGTACTCGAGCCCTTGTTCTGCAGCAAACTGGCGGTGTGCCCCATGGGCAGCAAGACAGCCACTCCTTCCCACCCTGCACAAGAGGGAGGGGCCAGGATGGCATTCTAGCAAGGCTCGGTGACAATGAAAAGGGACCACGGGTATCAGGGGTTCTCAAACCTGCCTGCACATGAAAACCACCGGAGGCACTTTCTGGATGGCCCAGCTCCACCCTCAGACTAATTAAAACAGAACGGATGGGGGTGGCAGCGTTGGGGACGGCCACAGGCCGCTTTCAAGGCACTCCAGGTGATTCTGCTGCGAAGCCCGCGGAAGCGTTCGCCGCTGCTGACTCAGAGTGGCTCATCCATAAGTGGCAGCTTCGAGTGGGGGTGGGCGCACAGCCCGCGCTGAGGACAGCTCCAACCCCCGCTGCAAGCTCCAACCTACCCCCGTGTGACAAACGACCTCAGGCTGACATGGCACCCCACCCACGCGATGTATTTGCATGGCAGGGCTTAATGGTGCCCTTAAATCACATCGCAGAGACAGCTTCTGGCTCCGCCTGGTACCAGCTCCAGATCCAAGCTGGTCCCGGCTGCGGGGGCATCTGGGGTTGAACCCTCATGCCCGTCAACGCAGGGGAGCCTGGGTCCTTAAGGGACACTTCCTGCTTCTCGGGAGTCCCCGGCAGTGTATGAAATGCTCCAGAAACACCTTAGGGCTGGTCAGACTGTCCCACCTGCCTGCGCAGACACACAGCAACGTGTGTGTGTGTGTGTGTGTGTGTGTGTGTGTGTGTGTGTGTGTGTAAATCGCAGGACTGCTGGCCTTGGAGTGAGGAGGCCTGAGCTCTCTCCGTTCTTGTGCTAGCCCAGGTTCCCAAGTAAAAAGCCTGAGTCAGAGCTTGTCCCTGGGTCGTTATTGGACGGTGACCCCCAGCCTGGCCGAGGGAAGCAAGAAGAAAAGCACATGAATGCAGAC
The DNA here is from genome assembly GCF_000164805.1 of Carlito syrichta. Taxonomy (NCBI): domain Eukaryota; kingdom Metazoa; phylum Chordata; class Mammalia; order Primates; family Tarsiidae; genus Carlito; species Carlito syrichta. Next base: position 388,082 of record NW_007258794.1, read on the forward strand.
ATGTACTGATGACTTGGCCGCCACAACGAGTAACTGGGGCTCCGTCACCCCTCATTTGAGATTCATCTCAGAACCATCACCCTGGAGGAAGGAAAAGGGAGGTATTTACCCATAAGCCCCGTCTCTCTTTGGCAAGAGAGTCCCTTCCAGCACTCACCTCTCAGTCCACCCTTACAGCTGAACAAAGTCCTGCAAGGGAGGGGAAGCCCCGCAGCAAAAGAGGCCCGTGCTGTGGAGACTGGCCTGGAAACCTCTGCGCAGAATACAGGGTCTGGAGGAAGAGACGGGAAACCGCAGAGATGCTCAGTGCACAACCTGCCCACTTACTCCCTGCCAGGCGGATGTTCCAGCCCCCTGCTGACTATTTCACTTGCGTTCATTCTTTCAGTCCTGCCCCAAACCCAAGAGACTGACATCTTTCTCTTCATTTCACGGACGGCGAAGCTGAGGCTGAGACAGCTTTAACTTACAGTGACTGCTCAGGGGTCACAACCCGAGCGACCCACCTTGGAGCCGGCCACTCTGCTCTCCACCACCAAGCTGGAACACGAAGATGGTGGCTTACATCATTTCATCTTTCGGAGGCATGGCGTCCCCGTCTAGAAGGTCGAATCGAGAACCTCTGCCTCCTTTGTGGCCTGCGATGAAGCCCAGGTGAGAGGTGAGTATAAACTGTAAAGAGAAGTGCACGTGCAAACAGAAGAACCCAACAATAACACAGCACGTCCCAGGCAACAGAGGATGGGACCCTCGTGGATTTCAAGGCCCCATCCATGACGTGGGCAGTTCTGCTTGGACACACAGGCTGCCCACGGCCTCTGGAGCTGAGGCAGGTCCTTCTTGGGTTTGGGGAGGGGAAGAACAGCCTCTCTCTGGGGTTCAAAGGAAACATCCAAGTTTAACCGGGCGAAAGGACAGTTGCTGGGTGTGCCTGTAGTTGTCCTAGAGAAAGGAAAGCTTAGAACTGCAGCTCCTCTCCCAGGAGGCCAAACAGCTTTGCAATTGAAAGAGAGCAACCCGCCCGGAGCAATCATGGTTTCCTTTGTATTCCCAAGCTGCTGAATCACAAGTCACATTCTCCATCCGTCCGTCCCGTCCTGGGGCGTGTGGGTGCAGCGCTGCTGACTGTCGTTCCCATCAGCCGCCTGCTGACTGCTCCGGCCGGAGCTCTGGGGCAGCGAGCTGGCGGCTGGTCAGCTGCAATACCTGCACACGGACTGCAAACCCAGCCAAGCAAAGGCTGCACGTTCGAGGACGCCCTCCCCTATTTGCAATGCACTGCAACATGCATTTTGACAACCCCGCTCCCGTTGGGATGTTTCAGAAAGACCGTGAAGCCCGTGTCGACTTGCGTTACCGCTCTGCTGAGCTCGGGGTGCGAAGGCCGGGCACGGCTTTAACTCGCCTGCACAAACAGGGGCACACCCAGGCGCCGCGGGTTTGCAGACTTGGGGCCAAGGCTGGGCTTCAGAGGGCGCAAGCTCCGCCGGGCGCATGCCGCCATCCTGTGGCTAGAGGAGGACCTGCACCGGGAGGACTGGACCCCAGTGGGTACCCATCCTCCCCGTGCTCTCCTCCCTTCTCTGCCCCCTCCCTCCCCTTCCTTGGAAACTGCTCCCTCGCTGAGGTCGTCTGGTGAGTGGCAAGAAGAAAGGCGGAAGGGAAATAATGGGGTGCGCTGACACCATTGGCCCAGCCAGTTCCTGGGGTGTCCCGTGTGCTATCAATTCAGCTTCGTCAAAGCCCTGCATCGGAGGGGACGCTCTTGGCCAACGGTTGTCAAACGGATTCCAGTGGGATTTCATCACATTCCTGATTACTGTTAAGACACGTTAGGGGAATTCAATGTCAAAACTGAGGAGCCCGTATCTGAAAGGGGCTGATGTGCACAGAACTTTCCAGACTTTGCATGCAGATGGAGCAGAATGTTATGCTTTCACTTGTTGCTTTGCATAAAAATCAGTGTTTTACCAAAAAGGCCTTTAAACCACGCCCTCATCCGCCGTTCTGTTAGGCTGCCTTCCAGGTCTTAATCTGTAGAAAATCTCTGCATTCTTGGGATGGTATCCTTTTGTGTGTTATATGAGTTGCAAATACTTTCTAATAATTGGTTGTCTTCTTTATGGGGTCTTGCCATTCAGAATGCTTAAAATGCTGAAAATTGATTTTTAACAGAACTGAAGCTGCTAATTTTGTTTCTTTTTTACACCTCAAGGCATAACAATAGCTTCAGTATTACTTTTAAACAGTGACTTTATCCTTTTATTTTTATGCTTCTATTTACACACATTTGCATACTCCATTTAAGGCAAGGTGACTCATTTTCACCCAAATGTGGAATTGATGATCTCTGTGCCACTAAGAAAAATAACCATCTGTCCTTTCCCCAGTGAACTGAGGTGGCACATTGTAACGCAGTAAGCCCAGATCTGAGAGGGCTTGCTCGTAATGTTTACCTATTCCAAACAAGTCACCTGGCGGTCCAGTAGAGAAAGACACTGGCCTATTAGAATTGAGGGCAGGGGAAGCCGGGTTCGGTGGCTCAGACTATAGTCCCGCACCTTGGGAGGCTGAGGTGAGATGAGACCTCACCTCTACAATAAATCAAAAACTAGCCGGGTGTGGTAGCACGCGCCTGTAATTCCAGCTACTCGGAAGGCTGAGGCGGAAGGATCGCCGGAGCCCAGCAGGTCGAGGCTGTGGTGGCCGGGAGCGGACACTGAACTCCAGTCTGAGTGACAGAGTGAGACTCCAACTCAAAAAAAAAAAACTGATGGGAGGCACCTATGGTGGCCAGTCGGTGAAGAATTCACACCTCAGGGCAGTATAGCAAGTCGATTTATCATCAAAGCAATCAAGCTCATCATTCACATTCCTGTCCGGTTTGCGGTTGCATTGATTAAGCATTACCACTATGTTGCTTCTGGCTTTGCTTGGTCACCTGCAACCCATGACTCATTACTGAGAATATGCACACCCTTCAGAGACCAGCCTTGGCCAGAGGTCACTCCCTGAGGGAAGGGGCAGGAAGAAGCCAGGTACGGGGGAAACAGCCTAAGTCCGGACAACGCCTCACACACAGTTATCCTAGAGTGAGCACCTATATGTCGCCCGACCCTGCTGTGCCACCAATGTACAGTATTTGTTCTTTGCCACCACACTGTTTTCATCCGGAAGGACAAGCTCCCACCCCTTCCTATGTTTCTTCTACAAAGTGTGTTTAGCCGTTCTTGAACATTAGAATGCATATGCATGGAATAACAACCTTGCCCTTTTTTGGTCACAGAAAGTCTTCGATTCTGTTCCTCTGCAGAGCTGACATTGCTCCTCTGGACACTTGATGGGAGACAGCCACCCCCCATCCCTGTTCCTGCCGTGGAAAGGCTGGGCGCTGTCTCTCAACTTGCTAGAGGGCCTCCGATGGGTGCACACTGAGGGTGTCAGGGAGTATAATCATGGCTGCCAGGAGGCCACCCCATTCATGGGCAGTCAGAGGGGGTGGACTGTGAGATGGGCAGAGATCCCAAGGAGTGTTTACCATGTTCCTTAATTCAAATGCATTCAAAGTCATATATGGACAGCTCTGTTTATGCCAGGGCTTCGACCTGGGGAATCAAATGTGAGTCCAATACAGGCTTCGCATCAAAGAGCGCACAGTCCAGGAAGTCTAGGTATATCTGACAGCAAAATAAGTGTCTCTCTGGGCAGAGAGAGTGGACCCGAAAATGTGTGCATGCTACAGCGGCCTCAAGGGAGATGCAGTGAGGCTGCCCAGAGGAGTCAGGATGGCATCAGAGACTGGCGGCTGTGTGAGGCCATGTGACACCTTGTCTCTTTCTCCTTGGGGAACTCAGGCACAGCTCAGTCGTAGAAAAGTGTGTGATGATGCTGTGTGCACGTGTTTGAGTGTGTGTGCACATGGCGCATACGTGTGTGCACGCTGACCTGGTTCCCCTGAACAGGAATGGAGCCAGAAGCCACAGAGGCTGCCGGCGGGAGTGGCAGAGAGGGTGAGGGGTCAGGAGAGGAAGTGGCTGTCACACATCCCGCTCTTCTTCCCTGTCCTCAAGCTACACCACAGTGAACCCGTCAGGCAACCTTTCCGAAAACACAGAGTTCTCTCTGTCCCAGGAAAGGGGAGCTTACGCCCAGAACAAAGACTCAGCTTCCGACCGTCCCACCTTCTCCCACCTCCTTGCTGCCACACAAACGCTGCTTGTTGGAAAGTTTCTCTCAACTGGAGGTTTCAAGGAAGGGCCGCTTGCCATTGCCGGAGAGCCCTGTGTTATGCCTCGGCTGCTCCGTGATGCGTGTTTGTTCGCACAGATGAAGTCATGGAGATCGCAATCTAAGGCCAGATAATATTTTCTGCGGCAAGTATTGTTCTTGGAAATCAGAGAGTGTGTGAGAATGGGAGTGCTGGACCCAACCCCTGAGGGAACGGAGGCCCAGACAGGTGACATGACTTGGCCGGGGGTCACACAGCTGGTTGCTCTGGTTCCTCCCTCAGAGATGTATCTCAAGAAAGCTCTGCTGGAAACACAGGGCCATCACGTCACTGTGCAATTCAGCGGGGTCCTCCTTTTGATAGAACTCGTTGCTTCTCTTTTTCCAAGCATCAAGGTCAGGGTCAGTTGCGATTCGTTTGTGTGTGTGCGTGAAAGCTTGCTAATATTCCATTCAGGAGAGTGGATTGCTTCCAGAGGACAAGCCATAAAAGACATAGTCTCTTCTCCTCACCCTCTACCCCAAAGGCCTCAAGCAAGGGGAAGGAAAATTAGGCCGGGGACTCCTCCACTAAGACTGAGTTTATCCTCAGTACCCCTGTCTCCCTGTCTACTCCTCCCCTTAGAGGGCCCCAAGATCACCGCATCATAGAGTCTGGGACCGATCATGGCCTCACATGGTCAACCTCCCACCCCCCCTTCACAGACCTCAGCTGCTTGCGAGGAACCACTGTATTCTCTGCCCAGAGAGAAAGGTCCTACCCCAAGGAAAACAAACCCTGTGGGGTGCCTTGTTTTGTTTTGATTTTTTTTTTCCAGCACGTTCAGCGGCACATTCAGACCGATTCTAGGGAGCAATTTTAGCGTGGTAGCCTGGACCCCTAGTAGGTGACCCCTAGTATGTGTCAGAAGTGAAGCTGGCATTCTGTTCTCGGGAGATGCAGAGCTCTGACAAGGAAAGAGGTGAGGGGTGTGTCCTAGAGTGCCAGTATGCATTCGCAGTAGCTAATTTAAAGACTGAGCAGTGGGGTGTGGTGGCTCACGCCTGTAATCCCAGCACTTTGGGAGGTCGACATCAGAGGATTGCTTGAGCCCAGGAACTCAAGACCAGCATGGGCAACAGAGTGAGACCCAACTCAAAAAAAAAAAAACAACTGTAAACAGCTTCCTCACTTTCTACAAATGTTGCCAAGTTGATTTACAATTTCATGTAAAATGTGATGATTTTTCTTTATCACATGTAAAAGAGATTTCAACGCAATGCTTTTTTTCGTCCTTTGTCCATTGGATAGAAGCAGAGAAGAAGACATGATTGATAAGACCTCCACTCCGGCCAACCCCTCCAAAGGGACTAGTCCAAGCGTCAGGCAAAACCGGGGAGGTCGAAGGAATCTCCTCTGCTTTCCCCACCCCATCCTCTTAGATCGTCCCCTCTTTCTTCCTCAAGTCTGGTAGAATTGCAGAGAGTCAGAAGGTCCTCAGAGATCCTCTAATGCAAACCGCTTCAAGGAATATGAACCCTGCTACGATGTGTCCAAGAAGCCTTTGCCCACACTAAGCCTCCCACTGCAAGAGAACTGGAGTTTACTAAAACCAAATGTAGCCCATTCCACGTGGAATACATCGCATCTCCTGGTGAGGAAGTCCTGCTGTTGTCTGTGTGTTTTTTACAGCTCAAAGTGGCCTCCCTGAATTCCACAAAGGGCCCTCCCTGAATTCCACTAAATCCATTCTTTGTGGGACAGTACTGCAAATCACCCATTCCAAGAGGTGTGCAGGTTTACACTTCCCCTCTGCACGTGGAGTGCCCCTTCACACCTGAACCTTCTGACTCTGCCTGGCTGGGCAGCAGCCGTGGCACTGTTGTTACGTGTGTGTGTGGGGGGGGGGGTTGTGGGCTGAAAACGGCAACCTCTCAATATTTCAGTCATCAAAATATTTAAGCTCCTTCAGAGTCTGGAATATATGTCCTCTCTGTGGCCTGAAAAAGCCTTTCATTGACATTTTTTTTTGAAAATCACAGAAGCACCCATCTCAAAACATGCAAAAGGATTCTCAGGAAAAAAAAAATTCTGGAGACAGTAGTGGAGCACTTTAAACGCGGGGTCCCCAACCCCCGGGAAGGAACCGAAGGAGTGAAGCTTCATCTGTATTTACAGTTGCTCACCATCACTGGTGTTGATCACCTGCGTTCCACCTCCCATCAGACCAGGGTGGCATTAGATTCTCATATATCCCGATGTGACAGTCATAGAAATAAAGTGCACAATGAATGCAATGCACTTGAATCATCCTGAAACCATGCTTCCCCGGTCCGTGGAAAAATTGTCTTCCGCAAAACCGGTCCTGGATGCCAAAAAGGTCGGGGACGGCTGCTGTAAACAAGATTATGCCACAGTGTTTTTATAGTGTAAAATTGATGGTGTCCATAGAGCGAAATGGCTCAGCCAATGTGCCTAGTTCACACAGAATGCAAAAGCTATTTAGGAAAGAAAGATTTGCTGTTGATTTATGCTAAGCCGGGAACTCTGCGAAGGCCTTTCAATATTCCATTCCATTTAATCCACACAGAGACCTAACGAGGTCGTGAGCTCTGTTTCCCTATCCCTTATTCAAAACTCTTGGGGCCTGACACGTTTTGAAATCCATACCTATTTTTATTTAAGAAAGAAAACATTGTGCATAGGTTGCATCTTGTTTAACCCTATCAGCAGGATCGGGGGTAACATGCTATCAACCAACACATTAAAATCGTGCGGCAAAACATATGCACGTTCACCCAGAATGGGATAAAGAAAGATCGAAACACGTCTCAAGTCTCACACCTCACACCAGTTCAGGGCGGGCTTGGCTGCCAGGTGAGCTTGTCATGGGCTGATGGAAATAATTCCTGTTTTCAGATACTCGGGGATTTCAAATATGCGGATGAGTGGTTGGGGTTTGTTTTACTACCTCCATTTTGCTGACATAGAAAGGGTGGCTTTGTAAGGAGTTTCCCTGATGCTCACGGCTCAGAAGTGTGGAACTGGGTGTGAGGCGGTGAGGGTCACCATCGTGGTGCTTGGCTGCCTCCATGGAACACCCACCTGTCGATGGCGGGGACCACCACCCTGGGTCCTGAAGTTTCTCGCCGTCAGACTGACCACCTGCGTATAACCACTGGCTCGTGTCTCCTCGCCACGGTGTCTGAGCTCTGAACACCCAACAGTTCCCGCTGAAACCCTCTTAAACCACTATAAGCACGATCCACCCCACAGCCCACGGGGAGAGACTTAACTGATGACAGAAGAACTGAAGGGTGCATGGGGAACTCCCTCTCTAGAGGCATGACAAAATCAAGAGCTCTTACAGGCAGATGATCTGGGCTCTCCTTGTACAGTGCTCATCATTTTAGAGAGGAAAGATGTTTTACAAGCTTAGCCATCATAGATTTCAAACCCACGTTTGGGAAACCTCCATCCCGATTCTATTGAAACCGCAATTCCTCATATAAACGTCCCTGGGGAATCGCACACAGCCCAGGAGTTTTCATCATCATGAAGTGCGGGTTCTGTAGCCAGCTCAGCTGATATGAATCCCGTTCTGCCACTTCCTAGCTGTGCAACCTTAAGCAACTGACTTAACCTTCCTGTGCCTCCATTTTTCTATCTAGCAAATGGGGATAATAGTATGACCGATGATGGAGAGTTGATAAGAGAATTAAACGGTTTCACATGTCAGCTCCCGCACCAGTACCTGGCCATAGGAAGGACTTGGCGAATGTGAACTTTTCACCATCCTCATCGTCATGGTGGATATTTGTAATCTATGAACGATGCTCTCTTGAAAGGGAAAAAGGGCAGAAACAGATTTCGGAATCCAGAGTAGGAGAGACTCTGAAGATCGGAACCTTAGCCATTAAGCTGTCCTAATTAGGACAGCTGATGCCTGAAAATTGATCTACTTCTGAGATGTCAGGGCCCTTCCCAAAACCACTTCAAGGAGCAAGACCACGTCATGTCCTGCCAAAGAATCAGAGACGTGGTGCAAAGCAAAGCAAATATACAAGACCATCTCCATGGAATCTTCTGTGCAAATGATAAGGGATTAAATCTGTGTCCACACTTTCATTATTAGGCATTACCCTGGTGAGGAGTCATGTAGGTGGCTCAAACAGTCTTTGTCTTCAGAGACATCACGCCCAGACTGGGCTCAGTGACTCAGTCTGTAATCCCAGCACGTTGGGAGGCCGAGGCAAGTGGATTGCCTGAGCTGGTGGGTTGGAGACCCACCCGGGCAACTTGGTGAGACCTCGTCTCTACGATAAATCAAAAGCTAGCCAGGCATGGTAGTGTGCTTCTGTAGTTCCAGCTACTTGGAAGGCTGAGGCAGAAGGATCGCCGGAGCCCAGCAGGTCGAGGCTGCGGTGGCCGGGAGGGTGCCACTGCACTTCAGGCTGGGCGACAGAGTGAGTCTCTAACTCAAAAACAAAAAAAACTAAGACGTCACGCCCTAGTAGAAGTGACGATATACACACACATTAGAATGTAGCATGAGGTATGTATGGAGACATATAAATATACACACATACTGTATGTAAATATGTAGTGTAATATACATACTGCATATGTTATATATAGATGCATATATTTATATATCTATATCTATATCTATACAGTCGGTTCTAGAAGGAAAGGAGAAATTTCCCTAAAACTGAGATCATTGAGGGGCACATAGACCCCTGGGGGGCCACAGTGCCCTGTTGAGACCCAGGTTCTTGGCAGCTCAAACAAAGAACTGGACCAAGCACACGACCAGCAAGAGTAAAAAGAGAGAAAGAGATTTATTAGGCAGAAGCGGTAGTACACTCCAAAGAGTTTGCAGCGGGCTCGCATGGAAGAGTGGTTCAAGGTCCTCTTGGCTCTACTCTGCAGGGCTTATGTCTCTTTCCCTGGGGTTGTGTTAGACATTCATTGGATGGACCCAATACACGCTGGATGGGTCAGTACATGTCTGAATGCTCATCGGCCCAGTAAGTGGCTGTGTTTCATTGGCACAGCTCAAACATTGCCCTGGTGAAACATTCTCACCCATAAGTTTCCCATGGGAGTTGGGGGGAGACTTCCCACCACAGAAGGCTGCTTGGGGCATGCGTCTATGCCCTTGTAATAGTCCTTTGTCTCAGTCCTGCTGGGGGAAAGCGAGAAGGCTGCTTTGCACATGGGTGTATGCCCTGGCCGGCCCGCTTCCCACAGTGGAGATTCCTGACCCCTTCCTTCCACTGTGGTTCCTATCTACCTTCCTGCCTCAGGGTCCGCAAACTGTACTCTCAAACTCTGTCTGCTGCCTTGATTTGTGAGCAGAAAATAATTTCTAAATGCTGACTGGTTTCATTTTTAATGACTATGCGATAGTCTCTGTCTTTTCGCTCACGAAGTCTGAAATATCTAGCTCAACCCTTTAAGCAGAAGTTTGCTGAGCCCTGCTCTGTAAGGCTGCGGGTGCATGGTGTGATTCAGCATAAAGTGGATGTGTTTTGGAGTCAGGCAGGACTGCATTTGAATCCTAATAATCTTGCTAGCTGTGGGGCTTTGAGCCACCCCAACCTTAGTTCTCATTCATGGAAAGGGAATAATATTGTCTGCAATGTAGGACTCATGTCAGCACCAGATAATGTTTAATGTACCTGACACTTTGTCTGGGCTTAATACTTGTCTGCTATGACTGAGTCTGAATGTATTTGTTCACAGAGGATATTTTCTATTTATTTTCTCCTTTTGATGCCTAGATCTTTAAAAGAAGGGGCCACGGCTTGCTCATTTCAATATCCATAGTGCTTACGCAGTGAATGCTTGAGCATGGATGAATGAATGACTTATGCGACCTGCAGTCTCCAGTGGGATGCAAGTGATTTCCACCTTATTCATTGGTGCGCCTTGAAACACTCCCAGGAGCACACGGGGTCACGTTCTATACCCGGCACACCCTGTCTCCCGTGCCCCCATGCAAGCACACTCCTTCTGGCCATGCTGGAAGGTGTCTCTTCAAGGGCTTCAGGGAAGAGGTCAATCTAAGACCTGAACTAAACAAAAGTGGCTTCTCTTCCAGTTCCCTCTCCAGGATAGAGTGGACAGTTGAAATAGAAGCAATCTGGTTCCTAAATGCACAGACAAGTCCCTGTTGAAGGAATGAGGGGGGATCGAAACTTAATTACTTGGGGGATAATTAAGTTCTGGTGCCCCCCACAGTCTTAGAGAGATTTCAAGGGGCTTCCCGTTTGAGCCACCTTTTTTAGAAAATTTTTTTGATAAAGATGTGGGGCACAATTCAGGATTAGGTATACAAATGTGGATTAGGCAGGTACCCTTGTTGACGAGGTATGCCTCTCTCTCCCCTAGCAGTTTCCCTCAACTGTCAATCCCACCCCCCTCCTGACAGTTTCCCACTACTGCCAATCACTTTCTTATAGTATTATACTTGTTCAGGGTCCGTTTATGAGTGAGAACATATGGAACTCTGTTCTTTTTTTCTGTGATAAAACACTGAGTATGATCGACTCCAAATCCATCCAAGTGGCTGCAAAATCCATATATTTGTCCTTCTTTATGGCTGCATAATATTTCATTATGTATATGTTCCACATTTTTTTTCATCTAGTCCAGCTCCATGTTTTTGCTAGACCTAAGCGTAAAACCTCAACCTACAATAATCTTAGAAAATGCAGAAGGCACTCTTATGGAAAATAGAACTGGGAACCAATTCCTATTCAGAACCCTAAAGGCCAATACCTTAAGAAATAAGACAGACAAGTGATGCCTCACCAAACTAACGATCCTGCAAAGCAAAAAAAGCCATCAAGAGAGCAGGGAGCCATCTTTTAAATGCACGCTGACTTCTGACCAGGCAGTCAAGCCTTTCTCCCTCTGGCCCTCTCACTGTTGAGTGTCAGGCCTCACCACACTCCCTTCGCCCCTACGTTGTATCCCTTCTCGCCTCGGCCTTCCTAGCTCCTGACTTTGTGAATCTACTCAGGCCTCACTCTGAGCGTTCACTCCACTGAAGTCCTGAGTGATAGTGAAGGCTTGTGGTTGTGTTTGATGGAATCAAACTCAGGTTCAAATCCCTCCTTCCCGTAGATGATCGTGTGACCTTTTGCGACATACCAAGCCTCTTGAAGCTTATAGTTCCTCATTTCAAAATGTGAATATCAGTAGCCCCAACCTCACAGAGTTGTTGAAAAATTAAGAGACCATCGGCGCATAAAATATTCCACTGTGGCTTGACATTGAGGTAACGCCTACAAGACATTGAATACCATTCGTTATGATTATGCATTGCACTGATAACCTATGTTGCATTGAATAATAGATGCTTCTTATATTGTAACTTAAATCTTGGAAGCATGTTTATTTTGTTCTTTTGATGGCAATAACATTAAATTTTTGGTGGTAGTCTCAGCATGATTCATGTTTTTCAACATGACATGATGCTTCCTGGTGAAATTGAGAAGTAGGTGAGAGCAAGCTATGTTATGTAAAGGCAGGAATGTTCCTGAAGCTTCTTTTATCTTCTCTGGCCAATTTGCTCCCAGGCCATCTGCTGCCCATCTCTGAGCAGAATCTTCTTCCGGGGTCAGGGAACAATTTGGGAATCTGATCTGGGAAATTAAGGCTGCAGATAGAATCAAGAGTGCTAATTGGTGGTATTTATGCTGGAGAGGTTATGCTTGGATATCTGGTGGGCCCAGTGCAATCAAAGGGTCCTCAGAGAGAAAGGAGTCATGAGGATCACAGCCAGGGAGATGCTGTCATGAGAAAGACACACTGGACCGTTGCTGGCTTTGAAAATGGAGTGAGGATCACAGCCAGGGAGATGCTGTCATGAGAAAGACACACTGGACCGTCGCTGGCTTTGAAAACGGAGCGAGGGAACCATTAACCGAGGAATGCAGTCAGCCTCCAGCGTGGAGAAGGCTGGGAAAAGTCTCCCCAAGGACCTCCAGAAGAAACCCAGTCCTGCTGACACTTTGATTTTAGCCCGGCGAGACTCGTTTTGGACTTTTGGCCTCTAAACTGTGAGATGACACATCTGTGCCCTAAGACACCGCATTTGGGATCGTTTGTCCCAGCAGCCAAAGGACATGAATACACGAACCCACGAGGCTATAGAATGCAGATGCTCCCCAGGGAGATTTTTCGAATGGTCTAGAATAGTGTAGCCAGAAAGAGAACATGACCTGCCGGAGGTCACCGAGAAAGATGAGCGGGGTGTGAATATCCTGAGCGCAGAGACTGAACGTCAGTCAGGCTGAAGTCACAAGAACAAGAAATGGCAGGAGCTGGGAAGATCAGGGCTGGGTGGGACACGATGTAGGGGCAAGGGGCGTCTCCCAAGAAGACACGGATAGGCCCCATATTTTGCAGACCCTGTGTCTCTTTCACAGGGGAACCATGCTGAGAGCCACGGTTCCAGCCACAGTGTGTGTCTGCACCTTCCCTGACACCTGACACCGAGTCATCCCTGAGTATATGGTGACATACAGTCTGTCCAAAAAGGTCGATGGACGTGGTCATTTCACCTGTGAGAGGTGGACTCTATCTACTCGGGAGGGCACATCTTATTTCATAACGAATCTGATGCCAATCATACTGTCTGATAGAGTGTGTTTTCATTAAGTTTTGTGTTCATAAGCGTAAAGGAATAGTATGCTGTTCTTTTCTTTCTTTCTTCCTTCCTTCCTTCCTTGGATGTCCATAGTAACATGGGGAAAAGCCCTGAACATGCCAGAGAATGCAAATTCAATGGAAAATATGGAACCCAGGGGTACGGGAGCATGAAAGATGATGAGGGTATTTTCATCAAAATGTTCTTGGCCACCTTGTGCAGCAGACACAGGCCACAGAGGAGCAAAAGGAAGCAAAAATATTCATATTACAGACAGGTTTTTAGGGGCCATCAACTGGTCCCCAAAGCAAGCACTTAGAAGTCTCTTTCATATGGTCCAACTTACTACTCCCCACTCCCTTCTTTTTTTTTTTTTTTTTGAGTTGGAGTCTCACTCTGTCGCCCAGACAGGAGTGCAGTGGCCGCTCCCAGCCACTGCAGCCTCGACCTGCTGGGCTCCGGCGATCCTTCCACCTCAGCCTTCCAAGCAGCTGGAATTACTGTCATGCGCTACCACGCCCGGTTGATTTTTTGATTTATTGTAGAGATGAGGTCTTGCTGCCCAGGCGGGTCTCGAACCCACGGGCTCAGGCAATCCACTCACCTCAGCCTCCCAAAGGCATGGGATTACAGGCTGAGCCACTGAGCCCGGCTCCCACTCCCTTCTAAAAATAAGAACAAAAAGCAAATCTTTATTTCAATGCAGGCATTAGAATGAGTCAGACAGTCATGCAGTCTTAGAACTGAAAAAAAAGCCTTGGAGATCATTTGCATCAAACGGTTGCTCCATCCTAAGACCCAGCACACCCATTTACACCTGATGAAACCCAAATCCCAAGAAGAATCTGGCCCGAGGGCCCATTTCCATTAAGTGACAGAGTTGGACTTGAATGCAGGTGGCTCCCGGCAGATTTCTGCTCTTTCTGTGGTTGTGAAGACCATCCTTTCCTGGAATCACTGAATCTGGCCAGAGGGCAGCCCAAGGAAGCCACACCAATGCTTGCTTCTCACAGGTGTTCCCTGATCCGGCAGTAGCAGCTGAGAACCTGTTAGAGGGCAAAGCCTCCTCGTTAGAATCAGTCTCTGTGGCTCAGCCTATAATCACAGCACTTTGGGAAGCTGAGCCAAGCGGATTGTCTGAGCCCACGGGCTCAAGATCAGCCCGGGCAACTTGGCGTGACCTCATCTCTACAATAAAAATAAAAAATTAGCTGGGCGTGGTAGTGCTCGCCTGTAGTTTCAGCTACTTGGAAGGCTGAGGTGGAAGGATCACTGGAGCCCAGCAGGTTGACCCTGGGGTGGCCGTGAATGTGCCACTGAACTCCAGACTGGACAACAGAGTGAGACTCCAACTCCAAAAAAAAAAGAAATCAGCCTCTGTGAGAAGGCCCCTAGGTTATCCGTGTACACACTGAACTTTGAAAAGCGTTAACATGAACTGTCCTGCATTCAGAACCGATAGCAGCAGTTAACCAACCGCTTTCCAACCTAGTTGTCCAAAGCTGGGAACCCTCCTGGTTCTAGAGCAGCCCAAGGGATCCACAGTGACTACTTACACGTGAGCGTCTGCCAGCAGTTCTCAATCTTTTTATTTACTTTATTTATCTTATTTTATTTTTTATTTTTTTGAGTTGGAGTCTCACTCTGTCGCCCAGACGGGAGTGCAGTGG
>NW_007258794.1:402640-482082 GCF_000164805.1 Carlito syrichta
GGGTCTCGAACCCGCAGGCTCAGGCAATCCACTCATCTCAGTCTCCCAAAGGCGCGGGATGACAGGCTGAGCCACCAAGCCCGGCTAGTTCTCAATCTTTGACACAGAAGTCTGTGACCTCCATGGGAGAGGCCTCAATGATTCTTGGTCTCCGCTCAGGAATCAACACCCATTTTCATATCTAGGAAAGAAGAAGGAGGTACCTTTTTAAACATTAAAATATCAGATGACTGTGCCTCTTTGGTTAGTTTCTGCTTACTTTGCTGTGGCTTTGTTTTCATGAAACCAGAACCTCCTGTTTACATGGGTTTTACATAACATCCATTGCTCTTTCTATGGCCTAAAGAAGCAGCCCAGACAAGGAGAAAGCTCTGGGCCCAGAGTCACGCAGGCATGGGTACCAATGCTGCCTTGGCCATTTGATGGCTGTGTGACCCAAGGCAGGGCGGTGTACTTCTCTGGATCTTAATTTCCTCAACAGCAAAATGGTTGGGCCGATAATAACTAAGTCACGAGACTTGCGAGAGATAATATATATGAAACTTTCTGGCACCTGACAGATATTCAATAGGGCTTGATTCAGAAAGTCTGCAATCAGAGCATACAGTGGATACTTTCTGAGTATCAGCAATGTGGGTAGACAACGGGGATACCACCTTAAGTGAGACGAATAGACTATCCACCCCAGTAGAACTATTGTCCACTGGAACCTAAGACAAGATAA
This sequence comes from Carlito syrichta, assembly GCF_000164805.1. NCBI lineage: Eukaryota > Metazoa > Chordata > Mammalia > Primates > Tarsiidae > Carlito > Carlito syrichta. The sequence continues at coordinate 403,365 of NW_007258794.1, forward strand.
CAACAGCTGACAGCGATCAAGTGCTTGCCATGTGCAAGGTACTGTCTTAAGGACTTGACATGGTTTAACTGAGGTTGTCATCCCCACTATCCTATGGACACTAGGTACTATTGCTAGGTTCATTTCACAGGCGAGGAAGCTGAGGCACACAGGGGTTAAGTGGCCAGGCCAAGAGCTGTGCAGCCAGTAAGTGGGAGAGCCTGGTTTATGAATTCAGACAAGTCAGTCTTGGAGTCACCACTAAATATAGAGAAATACATGCTTAAAAGGAGAAGGCTCGTGCACCAGGAGAGTGGACACCAGGGAGGCATGGAAGGCTCCCTGAGGAAGTACCCAGGCAAAGAAGGGGAAGAATCATTCCCCATAGGACATGTATAGGGGCAAAGACCTGGAATTCATTGATAATTTGGAGCTTAGTTCTTGTCATATCAGACAACAGAGTTCTGAAGGACTTAGTCTCTGAAGAAGCGTGCAGCTGAAAAATCAAGCATCCAACAAACACGTGAGCAGATACAATTGCTGGGAAGCTGCTTCTGTCATATACACATTCCCCATCTTAGTCTCGACCAGTGTCAACATCTATTGTTTTAAAAGATATGAATGAAGTTCAGTGAGGTGAGGAGAAAGAGGAAGGAGGGAAGACTTGGGAAACATCTACACCCAGTGACCGTTCCTTTCCGTGTGACCTTGAGTGGTCGTTTAAACCTGCCTTCTAAACCTCAATTTCTCTGTCTAGAAAATGAGAATAGTAAGACTTCATTTTTTTTTTGCTTTGTTTTAGAAACAAAGTCTCACTCCATTGCCCAGAATGGAGTGCTGTGGCACGATCATGGCTCATTCCAGCCTCGAACTCCTGTGCTCAAGCGATCCTCCTGCCTCAGCCTCCAGAGTTGTTGGGACTACAGGTGCACACCACCATGCCCAGATAATTTTAAAACTTTCATTTTGTAGAGACAAAGTCTCACTGTGCTGCCCAGGCTAGTCTCAAACTCCTAGCCTCAAGCAATCCTCACAATTCAGCTTCCTTAAGCACTGGGATTACATGTATAAGCCACTGTGGCAAGCCAATACTAATTTTTTATAGTTGTGGTGAGAATTAATCAAAGTCATGCATGTATGGCTTGGCCCATGGTAAGGACTCAAGAAATGTCCTCTCACTTCACGTGTCAGTGTTCAATGCTAGAACCTGGCACATTGTTCAGGGAGTCAAGACACAACCTCCAAACACCTGGGTCCCCTCTCTTATTCTGCATCTTCCAAGATATTGCTTTTCTGATGTCTTCATGGGTCTTGAGTTATCAAGATCTACCACAATATACCCACTTTCTTCTTAAACTCAATTGTTTGTTTAAGATACACCAGAGGGAAAAGAAAGATACTCCAGAGGAAGCACAGCTTTAATTTGGATGAATACACCCAAATGCCCTATTAATAGTCTTTCTCACAAACAAAAAGGAAAATGAAATTGGGCAATGAAATAACAATACAAGAAGACAGCTTGCAAAATGAGTGCAGATTTCAGATTTTCTCTTTTGATTTTCGTCTGGTAGTATGTCCTAAAGGAATACGTGTGACCTCAATTCCCACCAAACTCCAGACAGACAAATTTGGAGTCAGGAAAGTCAGACCTTCTCAGGGATTCCTGGAGCTTTAGAACCAGAAATCAACTTGAAGAGTATTGGGTCAACACCTTCATTTACCAGTAGATGTGAGTGAATTTTAAAGTTGGAGTGAAGGTCACCTGAGGTTACCCACAGAATTAGGACTGGAATTTGGAACTCCTGGGGCAATCAGGGGCAGTAGATGTGTGACAACAGCACTGATCAGCTAATGAGATTTGTATCAATAGCTCAGCACAAATAATTTAAGTTTCAAAGTTTAAGCAGAAAGCTGTGATCAATGGCCAAGTTCAATTCTCTGGAGAAAGAAATGGAGTTAAAACTGCTGTAAACCAAAACAGCCTCAATTCAACAAATGTAGGAATAAATTGTTTTTCCTCATACAAGTGATCATTCTCACACTTGTCATTTTTCAATAGCCCCTTTAAGGGAAGTCAGGAACGTATGCTCAGATCTGCATGCGATTTTCATATTGGTCACCCAATCCCAAACTCATGCCAGTGGGTAACCTCAGGCCTGTTCCTGCTCTGGTTCTTGTCATTAAGCAAGAATGCCTGGTGCCTTGGCTTCTGCCCAAGGAAAACCACCACCCAACAAAAGCATGGCCATTCTCCAATTGTCTCTTTCTAGCCAAGGGTCAGGGCAGCTTTCCTAACCCTGATCCCATCCGGGCGCCTTGCAGAAAGCCACAAAAGATCCCCCCAATGCAGCATGTGGTCTGAACAAACTAGCTGTGAAAAAATTTCATAGGACATTTCCTGAGGACGTTTGAATTTGCACTAGGCCTTACATACCACTAGGAAATTACTGTTAATTTTGATGAGTATGATAGTTGTATTATTGTTACATAAGACAATAGCCTACTTTTTAGAGATGCATTCTGAAATATTTGGGGTAAACGATCATGATATCTGTAATCTGCTTTAAAATATAAACTACTCTAAAATACTAAGCAAAAAAAAAAAGGATAACACAAATGCAGCAAAATGGTAGTATGTGTCAAGCCAAGGAATCAGTATTCATTATAATATTCACTGTACTTTTTTCTATGTGAAAATTTGCATGTCAAAATTGAAAAAACAGACTGGGCATGGTGGTTCATATTTATAATCCCAGCACTTTGGGAGGCCGAAGAGGGAAGATTGCATAAGCCAAGAAGTTTGAGACCAGCCTGGGCAACATAGTGAGATCTCATCTCTACAAAAAATATTTGAAAATTTAGCCAAGAATGGTGACACACACCTGTAATCCCAGCTACTTGGGAGGCTGAGGAGGAAGGATTGCTTGAGCCCAAGTGGTTGAGACCGAATGAACCATGACTGCATCACTGGACTCTAGCCGCCTCGGCAACAACAGAGTGAGACCCTATCTCAAAAAAATAAAATGAATAAAAGTATTCTGTTAGAATTAGATAAAGAACTGTAGAACTCGGCCTTCTGTTATTTTGTTGCACCCCTGAAAGGTCAGCCTCCACATATGGGAATTGTGCTAAAGAAAGCAAGATTCCCATATGTAAAAAGCACACATGGGTGAGTACCTCAAGAATATTTTCTCATTGCAAAAACTTCAAACCATCCCAAAGTATAAATAGCAACATCAAGGATTCCCCTCTGTGGCCTGCCCTCTCCTAAGCGTCCCTCCACCCTCTCCCTCAATTTCTGCCCCCCATTTCTCTCCCCAACTTGAGCAGTTCAGTGGATGTGAGTAGAAACAGGGATCGGCATCCTTGGATCAAACTCAATAGGGAATGGGGTAAGAATGAGGGAAAGGTGACTTTCGGAGTCACTGGGAAGCTGTGTGCAAATGTTCTGGTTTTGGAAAGACGCCAGATACTCATTTTGCTTCCTTCTCCACAGGAGGATGTGACTTTCCTCATACGACTTGAGTTTGTCATCCAGCAGAGCCTGAAGATTGCAAAACTCTTCCTTAAACCCAAACATCATTCACGGTTGTTAGCAGTGGGTTCCGCCCCCATGGCTGCGGGACCATAAAACTCTTCTCCCACAGGAACATTCTCAACGCTGTGTCCTCAACACGGGAGAGCCGGACCTGGGCGGGGGACCACCCTCTACTCTTGGCTCTGATGAAGAGTCAAGGCCCCAAAGCAAGAGTCACGACAAGACGGACAGCAGGGGCTCTTGCCGCCTCCCCCCCATTTTGTGTCCTTAGTGAAACGCAACGGGAACTTGTGCTAAGTGTAGGCGCCATCTGTGTTCATCATCCATAGCCCACTGGAAAGCTGAAATCTCTCTACAGCGCTTTTTCTATACATGCACATCTATATTTAATAAGAAGAATAATAAAGGCATCCTTGTGCGCTGTTGGTGGGAACATAAATTAGTGCAGCTATCTGGGAAGAGTGGACGGAAGTTACTCAAAAAACTGAGAATAGAATTGCCATACGATTCAGCCAATCCTACTTCTGGGTATTTACCCAAAAGATTTAGGTTCAGTATGTCAAAAAGGTGTCTGCACGCCCATGTTCATTGCAGCACTATTCACAATAACCACGTTTTGGAAATAACCTGAGTGTCTATCACCAGTGAATGGATTAAGAAAATGTAGTAAAGATACACAATGGAATGTGGTGTATCTACACAATGGAAAACTGTTCAGCCTGTAACAAGAGAAGTTTTGCCATTTGTAACATAGATGGAAATGTAAAACACTGTGCTAAGTGAAATAAGCCAGGTACAGAAAGACAAATACTGCATGATCTCATTTATACATGGGACCTAAAATAATCAAACTCAAAGAAGCAGAGAGTAGGATGCTGACCACCAGAGGCTTGGGCAGGAAGGAGATGGAGAGATGATGATCAAAGTGTGTAAAGTCTTAATTAGAAAGGAGAAATAGGGTCATTCCTATGAGATATACACAGACCCTAACTTATGATTGTTCAGCTTTACCTTGCTGCAAAAGCCTCATGCATCCTGTAGAAACCATACTTTGAACTTTGAGTGTTGATCTTTTCCTGAACTAGCAACATGCAGGATGATACTCTCTCAAGGCTGGACAACAGCACCTAGCCACGGCGTCCCATCAGCCAACACTCTACAGTCCATGTTACCAGATGATTCTACCCAATTGTAGGCTAAGGTTGGTGTTCTGAGCAGGTTTAAGGTAGGTTAAGCTATGATATTTGGCAGGTTAGGTGTATTAAATACATTTTCTACTTGTGGTATTTACAATTTAGAATGGGTTTATCAGGACATAAACCCATCATAAGTCAAAGAGTGTCCGTATTGCACACTGTGGTAATTATAATAAATATCAATGTATTATACCTTTCAAAATTGCTAATAAAGTCAATTTCAAGTGGTCTCAGCACAAAAAATAAGTATTTGATGAGATGAGTATGTGAAGTAGCTTGATATAATGATTTCACATTGTATTCATAAATCACAACATCACTTTATACTCTATAAATATATTCAAATGTAATTTGTCAATTTACATTGTAAAATAAAATATTAAAAACAAGTAACAGCAAAACAAATAATAGCAGGCGCATATAAGCCCTTAGAGCATTCTAAGCACTTTGTACCTGTTAAGTCATTTAATCTTCAACCCATCCCTCGGAGATATGTACTATTTATATCCACATTTTATAGATGAAGAGACTGATGCCAGAGAAGTTAAATAACTTGCCCAAACTCATTCAGTTAAGACAGGAGGAACCGGGATTTGAACCCAGGTAGGCTGACTTCAGAGCATGCCGATGTTTTATGACCCCAAATATTTCAAAATGGAGTCACTTAAGACAAGTGACTCAGCTCACAGAGGATTTTCTGACCCCTTAGAGTGATAATCATACACACGGGGAACAGAGGTGACACCTGCACCCCCAAGGCTTGACAAGAAAGTGAAGCCAAAGGGTGGCCGAGGTCACAGCTGTGGACATCCCCACAGAGGGGTATAAAAACTGTAAAGAAACTGACCATGGCCCCACGGCCATGATGCTTGTAGAAGCTCTGTCCACAAGGACTCTGATGCCTCTTTTCCGACAGGCAGTGGTTGCTGGGATCTCTGCTGGGGGAGGGCAGAGCCCACCCTTGCTGGTTGGTCCTCTGAGAAAATTCAAACCTGCCGGATGCTGGTTCCTCAGTGGGCACGCTGGTTCCCCAATGACTCACTGCAGCTGTGGCTCCTTCCCTTCTCCCTTATTAGTGCCTGTGTGTGTTGAATATATCTGCATGATTGTTGGTGTGTGAAAGCCTCCCAATAAACCCTCAATCTGAAAGCATTAAATTGGCCACTGAGTTATCATGAAAGCTTCTTGCCTGCGTATCACCCCATCGGAGTTAGTACAAACCAGCTGATTCAGACCTAACAGAGACACGTTCTGTTGACCACCACACTATTCACACATACTGTTTTGCTTTGGGGTTTGTTCTTTACACATAGGAGCATACTATAGGTGACTTGTTATACTTTCACTTTGAAATATGCCTTGAACTTCTTAGATAAGGTCTATCTCATTGTTTTTAAGTCCTGCATGGTCTTTGGTAGACAGGACATAAAGAGATGCACAGAGCCACTTCCAAGTTGATGGGTATTAAGTTATTTCTAATATTTTGCTCTTATAAATAACTGCTGAAACGAACAACCTTGGCCTTGTATTTTTGGACGTATATGTGTTTCTACAGGTTAGATTTTTAGAAGGAGAATTCCTGGGTCGAATGATACGTTTAAAATTTTGGTAAAACTGAAATGAGATTTTTACTTTTCAACTTACAACAGTGGCCAGAAGCCAAAAATCCAAGTTTTAGGAGGCAGAGGAAGAAAATGAGATGAATATCACACGTGCCAGTTGCTTTCTTGAGTCCCATATGCCACGGTATGATAACTGAGCTCCCCCCAAAATGAGTTCACTGGCAGACCTCATAACTAGACCTTACCTCTTTCTGCCAAAGGCCAGAAGGTTATACTATTGAATATGACTGTACTTCACAATCACAGCGATAATGCTGTGATTCTCTAATCATAACAGTCATCATTTATTGAGCATGTATTAAATGTCAGGGACCCTCCTAAGGCAGTTCACAGCCTCATTTAATTTTCCTAACCATCCACAATTCTGTGAGTGTCCAGAGTCAATGTCATCTGCCTGGTTAACCCCTTGTTTTCCTGGAAGTCACAGATCAATCCCAACTTCCATAGGGAAGTCCTCCCTCACTTTCCTGACCAGGGTATATTTCCCTACTTTACCCTCCCATAGCACCAAGTGCCTCTTCATCACAGTGCATTCCAGAGTGACTGCAGTATGTTGGATAGTGTGACGTCTTGTTTAACCTCTATGTCCCTTTCCAGACTCCACACATACTCGGATGGTGAGAAACTAACAAATGGGTGAGTGAGCACACGAACGAACAACACATGAGTTATGGAGTTAAAAACTGGATGGTTAAGATCCTATTGGAAGACAAAAATGCAAGAGCAAGTGCAAGAGTAGGCGAAGACATCGAGGTGAAAAAGGTACAAGGCATGTCTGTGGAGCAAAAAAGAGTGCAATGTGGCTCAAACTTCTTGCCTCGGCTCCTGAGGTCCACTAGACAAGCAAAAAGAACCAAGCTAACCTCTTATGTTTTCATGTAAACTAGTTCGTATACCACCCAACCTAGCAGCATATGTGTTTAAAGGACAATTGAAAGCAAAGAAATAAGGAATCAATTTTAAGCATGACGACAGAGGATAGAAGAGAATTTGGAACACAGTAATCTTTGCAGGCAGTGTAGAATATATTGTAGGATGTCCACATCTTCCACCTACAAGCACACACTGTTCTGGCTAAGCCTGGATTTAGGAAACACACACATACACACACACACACACACACACATACACACCTCTGATGTTTGATCAGCAACAATGGGCAGTGTGTACACCAAACACAGGATTAGACACGGTGGTTTCATAAGAATATACAATTTCAGTATGATTCATACCCTTATATTCCCTGAAATTTTATAGGAGCAGATTTTGCATTAACAGCCATGCACAGCAGGGCTCACGTACAAGGGCTTATTCCTCGAGTGACAAAGAAGTCATCGACCTCCAGTAAATGTGTTTCCAATCGCCCGGTGTGCCCAAGCTCACTTATGTTTCTGTCAGAGGAATTCAACCCTTTGGATTGTAGAAGACACCAAGCACACTTTTGGAAATGCTTCACATTGTGTTCAAACAATGGCCTGGCTCCCTTCCTTTGGGTGGTGTGGTTGTGATTTCCAGAAACTGGATGAATCATTTGAAGCAGGTAGTGGTCATTCCAAGTTGGCTAGACTCCAGGTGGCCTTTCCTAAAAGTCACAGAAGAAATGTGTGCTATAGATAGAAACATTTGAGAGGTATTTCCTGGAAGAATGTCCCTAGGTGGCCAAGGTCTTCTTCTTACCATATCCACCTCTCAATCAAAAAGGGTTTTCTTCCGGACCTTTCTTTTCTTAGACTATATGAAAAGGGTAAGCCAGACTGTATTTCTTAGAGGAGAAAAGAAGCAATGTTTCTCAGTGCTTTAGCTGCGTACACCAGTTACGAGTGCTTGGGGTTGCAAGTAAGAGAAGATTGGTCTAGCAATGACTTAGACAAATATAGTCATGTATCACTTAAGGATGGGATAAATTCTGAGAAGTGCATGACTAGGCAATTCCATTGTGTGAACACCATAGAGAGTACTTACACGAGTCTAGATGGTAAAGCCTCCTAAACACCTGGGCTGTATGGTAGATTGCTCTTAGACTACAAACCTGTACAGCATTTGTGTGTGCCTAAACATAGAAAACATATGGCAGCAATATCATAGTATAATTTTATGAGTCCACTATGGTGTATGTGGCTTGTATTTGACAGAATAGTCCCAATGCATGACTATTTAAGATTTTCCTCCCTTGTATATCAATAATTGTGTAGATAGACAGTCCTAAGTAATGTGGTAGCCCAAAGATACCTATCAGGAACACCTATGTCTTCCGTCTTTCAGCTTCATTATACTTAGCAAACTGGTCTTTCATTCTGTCTGCTGTCACCTTATGGTTATAAAACAGATCCCGCGGCTCCAAGAACCACAACTTTAATGAAGGTGGCAAGAAGGAATAAGGTATCTGTCCTTTTTATCTGGAAACAAAACCTCTCAGCCTACCAGCCAACTTCTCCTAACTCACTGGTCTAAACTGGGTGCCCTTATCTCCTTCAGTTATAAGAAATATATGAAAATTATATTTTGCAGAGGGAAAAGGTGTTTATGACTGGATTCAACCAGTCAAGATTTGCTGCCTGGGACTGGGTACATTGCCGAGGTTGTTAGTCTCAAATGAGAAGATGGAGGTGAAAGTGAATCAGGTAACTGCCTGCTCTGTCCTGTCAGATCACCATTCTCTACCTTTGATGCCTTCTTCTCAGTCTCTTTTTTCCCCTTCTCTGCCTTTGCCACAATCAGAATATGAAAATGTCGCATTCTTTAAGACTTGCCTTAAATCTTCCTGAATGAGTTCGTCCAGGAAACCAGATTGGAAGACATTAGCCAACAAAAATCACAGCTACTCTTGATAAAAAGCTCACTATAAACCAGACATTTTGCTAAACTTGAAATAGTGCTGATAATTCTCACAATGATCCTGCCAAATAGTTAATATCCCGCATCATATATAACTTTTTTAGAATGACAAAATCGCTATGCAGTGGGGCATTGGTTTGAATGCAAAGCCATCTGGAGGAAAAAAAAATCCTACTCTCTACTTGCTCTAATATACGTTCCCTTTTTCTGTACTGAATTCCTATATTTGCTCTAATATACGTTCCCTTTTTCTGTACTGAATTCCTATAGACTTATAGCACTGTCAATGACTGTCCTCGCCTGTATTATTCTATGAATTATTTATTTGTGTAGATCATACAGAAAGAGTTTCCCTTCCTAGGGGTGGGAAGGTCTTCTAGTGGTCCCAGTCATTTATCTGCAACTATGTCAAACTAATCAAATGAGCTTTCTTTATATGGTTTTATACCCAGTGCTTAAAGCAAGCTTCTCAGTGAAGGCTTGAACTTAATGTCCTTGCCTTATCACAAAATAAAGTCTGCTTATTAAATTATGGTACATGGGTCTCAATCCTGGCTGGTTCAGCTGGTCTGAGTGGGATCTGGGTAGAATTAAGACATCAGTATTCTTTAAAAACCTCTCTGAGTTTTCATGTGCAGCACAGATTGCATTTCCAAGTTGGGACTCAGCCTCTATCTATTGACCTAGCAGATCAGGTCATTCTAATGATCAGGCTAGTCTGTGCAAGACTGGCCACATATATGACCTTTTGGAGGGAAAAGCAGAAACTCTTTCTTGGCTCTGCTCATGATGAAATCTCCAGTCTTAGGCTTGTATGCACCAGCCGCTTCTGTCATACCTAACAGAGCTAATATCTATAGAACTTCTACTATAATACAGATCACTATGCTAGGAACTTGAAATGGCTTAACTGCATTCTTCCTTACACCACTTTTTGAGAAGAGCTATATATTGTTACCATTTCATTTTACAGACACACACACACAAATGACCTAAAGTCGCAAAGCAAGCATATGCGGAATAGGGGTCCAAACCAGGAAGCCTGACTCCTGGGTCTCTGGCTTTAGATCTGTACAGTACTTCCTGCCTGTGTCACATGTGAGTCCCTCAACAGCATCATGAAGTAAGTATCATATCCTGTACTTAGCCAGACAAGAGGATGAGAAGTCAGAGACAGGATCAGGCTGGACCTGTGTCTCAGAGCAAGAAATCTGTTGGAGAAGGAGAAACAGAGAGGGTAATTGGGTGTCAGGGGACTTATGATGCTATGAAATCAAACTAAAGAAATTTCCTACCATGTGTAAGTCCTTGGTCTAAGTGAAAAGACTTGATCTTTTCATTAGGTTTAGATACCAACTATTTCTAGGCAGTATGAGAGGGTAGAGTAACCTTGGACCTCAGAATGCAACTGAGCTTGCACGTTAGTTACATGACTGACCCACATGCTAATTCTTTATCTTCTGAGCCTCAGTTCTCAACTGGCACACACACACACACACACACACCCTTCTGCTTTGAATGGTTTTGAGAATAAAAGAAGATAGCAAACAAACATGACTGGCTGTAAATAATTTCCCAGCCCTGTTCCCCCAGCAACTCCCACTCAGTGCAGCCATCAAGGGGTTAAGAAAGCCAGCTGGGTTGCAATCAGGAGGTTGGGATATTTTATTTCCGCACAAAGGTTCTATCATTTCAGCCCTGCCATGCCTATACCCAGCTCCTCGCCGAATCCTTGTGGTCGCCTGTGGGACTTGTAAGCAGATCCTGGTCTCTGCAGTAGCACTCTTTGAAAAAGCATTATGCTTTAATAAGTCACTTTTCTCTCCTCAGGCAAAGTTCACATGAATTAGACTGCAAGGCACTTTATGCAAAACGTCTGACCTTCACTGGCTCTGATTTGCATTGTCATCGTTCCTTTATTCTTCTAAAGAGCCTTCATTTTGCATAATGTTATAATATTATTCAGTCTTTGCAGTTAGCACTATTTCATTTTTCCAATTATAACCATTTTAGGCAAAGCTATAGATAACCTTCAGAAACCCACGCCTGTGTGATCTTTCATTCACAAGGAGGATGCAAAGAAACTGGACTTACAAAAAAAGGGGGGGGAGGAGATAAAACTAAAAAGCTTCTTTTGAGTGGAAATATGAAACTCCAAGATTAGATTTTTTTTTTCTCCTTCTTGAGGATTAAGAGAGTGTGTTGTGTCTCCCACCGAAATCTCTGCATTACTGGTTAGCTATTACAGGCAAACCTTACTATTGAAACAGCGACATTCACCTGAGCACAATCACCCTGTACCATTGATGTACAATTCGAGGGGTCTCTCGACTTAGGGTCCCTCTTCCAGCTGCTCTGTAAGTCTCACCCCATTGCAGGAATGCCAACCTGAGGCAAAGGATTGGAACCAGTTAATGCACCAACGTCTGTGAGAGACATGGCATATTATTACATTATTAGCTGTTCTTTACATTGCCTAGATGAGTTTCGGATCCTTTTGTCCAATTTAAGGTAGGTTGTGGAAAGACTGAGACACAGATTCTGAGAGGTGGGTACGGAGAGGGAGAAAGGAGATAGCCCCAAGCTGAATGCCAATCTTTCCACACTTTGCCAGGACCATTGATTAAAATATAGGTATGCTGAACAGTGGAGGAAAACATTCATTTTCCACAATATTTACCAGGTACCCACTATTCACCGAACACAAAGTTTAAGCAGTCAACTGCACCTTCCATAGGGTTCACTGTTCAATTCATGAGCTTGTGGTGGGTTCGGCAAACAATAGAGGAATTTTGGCAAATCAGAGAGCTCAAAGTTATACAGCAGAATTAAATTAATCTTCAGTGTGCAAAGACTGTGGGGCTCTTTTATTTCTCTATTACATCACTCTCCTTCACCCCTCTTTGCTCAATGTTTAAGGAAAAACACTAGACTTAGTCCATGCAAACTGAAGAATGAATCTGACCCATAAATAGTTCAATCATGTGCTTATGTTTAAGGCCCTCTCTGTAAAATCACTGCAGTTTTTCTTGGTTCCCTTCCCATTCCGGCACTTCCCTGGCTGTGTGGGAATGTGGCTGGCATGACCTGTGGCCCCGTGTGGAAGGCAGCTCCTCAAGTCCGATCGTTGAGTGCACGTTGGACGGCATCTCATCCTGTATGTTTGGTTTTGCTTTGTCTCTGGCTGTTCAGTGTCGTGCACACCAACGTCGATGAACAATGGCTTTTCTCAGTGCAGCTGGGTCACCTGGCTCCAACACCCTGCTTATCCCTCCACACCCCCTGCCAGACCCTTCTCAGTTCTCACTGATGCCACAGACCTCGCTGTCTTGACATCCTCTCACTCCAGCCCAGACCCAGGAAGCCATCCCTCAGCTTTTGTTGAAGGGGTTCCTAGCCCCACTGTAATTGGTCCCACTGCAGCCCCAAGGGTTCTAACCCCAGTGTCCTTTCTGCTGTACTGGCCCCCAAGGAATCTCAGGACTGTCGACAAAACCTTCTCTCTACGCTATTCTGTCCTCTTAAGCCTCGGCGGGAGCTCGCTTGTTAGCTTGGTGGCTGGTCTATATCGTGGTATCCTTCCAGAGTCCTCAGTGGGGAGACAGGATAGAGCCTACTGCCCTAAATAGCCCCCTGGTATCTTCCCCCGCCAGAGCAGAAGGTAGGGTTACACCCCTGGCTGGCTTCCTCTCCATCTCTGACTTCTTGCTCAGTCCTCTGGGCTCAGAGAGAGGGAGACTTTCCCTGTGTGGGATATCCCTTCTCCCCAAGGGCACTCATCACCCCCATCGCCTTTCCTGTGCTACACTAACAGACAGGATTCTGGGAGACAGAAATAGGAAAAAAAATTCAATGGATACGTATCTAAAAATCATTTTTTCCTTAAATATCCAGATTCTCTTGGATGGACATAGAGTCTATCACACTCAGTGATCTATCACAGAAACAAAGAACAGAGGACCACGTGTTCTCACTCATAAGCCAATCCTGAACATGTACCATCAAGCTATAAGAAAGGGGTTGGCAGTAGCAGCAGGACTCTGCCAGGGGAGGGGGGAACACCTCATCATTAAGAGCACCTGATCTCAAGCCAAGTGAAGTGAGGACAAAAGTGAGGTCCAAACTTTACAATAACTATTTGTATGCCTAACCCAGAACTGTACCCCACATCTTTAAAAAAAAATTCAGATTCTCAATCACCAATGGCTGGAGCAACAATTGTGCTTCCCATTTTCCAGATAAGAAAAAAGAACAAGATGAAAAAAGTCAGGAATCAAACTGAAGGCACATCATTCCCAATATATTAATACGCCAGGAAATACTGATCTGATACCTACCACTTTGGTGATGCTACACTTGGGAAACTCACAACTTAACTGTGTCTTCTATTTTTTATTTGAGGAATGCTCTCCTTTCTCCTGCTTCTTAAGAAGAGGTTTTTCTCCGAGGTTTCTTTTCTTGACGACCTTCTTTTTCTTTCTCTCTTCACTACTGTGTGTGTGTGTGTGTGTGTGTGTGTGTGTGTGTGTGTGTGTGTGTGTGTGTGAGAGAGAGAGAGAGAGAGAGAGAGAGAGAGAAGAGATCATCTGCTTTCAGAATTTAGCCATAATCTTTAACTCTACACTCAACACTTCTTTCTTACCTTGCTCATAAGGTGGAGATACCCAACAGGTATTTTTCTAATTGGTTCAACTGGCTCCTCAAACTGGGCATCCAGAGAATCAGATTGTTCCCGTGGCGTTGACTTTCTAGTTTATACTCAAGTCACCCTTTTCTCAAACATCTTACTGTTGGTTTTTTGTTTTGTTTTGTTTTGTTTTGAGTTGGAGTCTCACTCTGTCACCCAGACTGGAGTGCAGTGGCCGGTCCCAGCCACCGCAGCCTCGACCTGCTGGGCTCTGGTAATCCTTCCGCCTCAGCCTTCCAAGTAGCCCGAATTACAGGTGCGCGCTACCACGCCCGGCTAATTTTTTGATTTATTGTAGAGATGAGATCTCGCTGCCCAGGCGGGTCTCGAACCCGCGGGCTCAGGCAATCCACTCACCTCAGCCTCCCAAAGGCATGGGATTACTGTTGGTTTTCATTTACCAATCCTCACCATGCTGGTGCCCATAGACTCTACCTTCTGGGTGTCCGTGTTTACCCATATCTATTCCTCTCTCCACCCCTCTTTGCCTCACACCATGATCTCACCATCTCTCACTGGGATCCTGCAGTGGGGTCAGGCAGGTGTGACAGGGAAATGAATTCCCATTTGTATCTTGGTATCTTGGCACCCTGGATGCTTTAACACTGAGCCCTAAACGGAATTCTCATCTCAAACTTTACACCATCTACAGGAGTTAGGCATTCCTTCATTTTTTTTTTCCAAAGATGTGGGGTACAATTCTGGATTAGTTATACCAATGGTCATTGTGCAGATAAAGCTTGGCCCTCACTTTAGTCCCCACCTGGTTTGAGGTCAGGTACCCTTATTGATGAGGAATGACCCCCCTCCCCTGGCAGTCCCCACTACTGCCAAACTCTTTCTTTTAGTAATACAATAATTGTTCAGGGAGTTAGGCATTCTTACACAATCTGCACAGAACTGCTGAACTTGGTACTGATTTTCCTTGCACATGGGATTTTCTATCACTGTACGGTAGCCAACTTTTATTTTCATCTTAAATGAGCTTGCCACCACTCCAATTTCTGCAACTTACCTACCAAACATGACCCAACTTAAATACCTACCTCTCTCATAAACCAAATCTTGATCACGATCTTTTCTGAACCCAGTAACACATGGTTTCCTCGTCTATACAATTCCTGCTCAGTCAAAGAAGGTATCACCACCTCAGGGAAACTTTTTTTGATCCCTGAGTCCAGGTCAGGTTAAGAGTTCCTTCTGTTTTATCCCGAGGTTTTAGGGAAGAGCCTGTATTTCTCTTTGACTTTCATTTTCTATAAAAAGACACCACTGAGAGAAACACATTTGGTCTCTTTCTCTCTCTGAATTGCTCACTCATTCATTCCCATGGAAGAAAGGATGAGCTCTCTGAACTATGAGTTTGGAAGAAGGAGCTGAGTGTGTTTACCTTGACCTCTGCTTTTTTCCCCCTTCTCCCTGATGCTCTATTTCCTGAAGTGTGGCTGTCTGCTGGAGTTAGGCATTCTGATATGCTCTCTCTCCATGGGAGAAGCCTCAACTGTACCACTGTGCCGGAGGCCAGGTAGACACAGCAAATTGAATTTACTGAGCTGAATTCTGGGCTGAAATGTTTCTGGGCTAGAGTTAGAGTTAAGATTAGGGTATCTGGGTGACAGGTTTAATGTCATATCCTCCAATCTAGTTTCATTATTAGTATAGCCGCTATGTTGCTACCCATGTTTTTCTGAAGTCTTCAGTATGGCCAATGCCAGTTTCTTTCTCTGTATCTTTTGCCTACTCTGTAAATTCCTGTAAGACGGGTCAGGTACCATATTCCTTTTCATTTTTGTATTTCTAGTGTCTAGCACATCATCTAGCTCAATAAATATCTTAAGTAAATGGATAGATGGATAAAACTTTATGCCATCCCTATGGCTCATAATATATCTCATAATAGAATGCATGAATAATTATATGAATGACATATGCTTGTGTATTCCCTATAACTTACTCTGATTTCTTATGACATATTGTCTATTAACTGAAACAATCTGCACCTCACAATTTTGCTGTGGGTCTCCCATTGGAGAACACTCACAACTCTTTCTCACACTTTCATTTTCCAAAGCTTGGAACACTTGAATTTCTCCAGGGATGTGCAGAACTGTCCAACCCTAACGCCCAAAGCTAAATCAGCCACAAAGCATGGCATCAAAGCTGGTGACAACCTCCCTCTCACCCATCATTTTCTCTTTCTGCTTTTCATTTCTACCTTTGTAGACCTATTCTGTGTCTTGCTGTGCTTTAAAACAAAGTAGTGTCTCACTAGTGTTTTGGTGTCCAGGCAACTGGAGAAGTGTATCAAAGGAGGAAACTAGCTTTTTCTCCTTCTTCTTTTTTTTTTTTTTTTTTGCTGAATATTTTTCTCCCAGACATTTGTCCTCTTTCCCAGAAAGGTAGGTATACTATTTTTAGTCTAAATTAAATGTGCCCCTTTCCAGGAGACTTCCTTTCTGTAAACAGTAGGAAATACACAGAATCCTCAACTTTTATTGACTAGCAGTTGCCTTAATTTATTAATGAACCATCACTGTAAGCTGAGTTGGCATTTTGACAAAGGAAGCAAGTGCCAATTTTACCATAATTTTCATTTCTAGACTCTGGGTCATCACCACCACATAGGGAAGACAATATCTGATAATCCCCAAACATTTTCAACTTAATTTCCCTTCTCACACTAATCATTGGCTAGTACTGAATACATATTTGTGCGTTTCTTATCAGTTACTTAATGCTGTTCAACAAATCATTCCATAACTCTGTAGCTTTAATAGCAACCATTTATTATATCTCATGAACTTATAGATCACCTGGGAATTTCTGTTGAATTTTGGATTGGTCTTGGTTTATCTTGACTAAGCATTTGTGTTCAGCTGAGTGTTAGATAGAGAGCTAGGTTCATCTTTGCCAATCTTCCATCCCAGATGTTTGAGATCGCAGGTGATGGCTCACACCTGCAATCCCAGCCCTTTGGGAGGCCAAGGCAAGGGGATTGCTTGGGGCCAGGAGTTCAAAATCAAATGTTTGAGGGTGGGCTGCTGCAGCATGACCTTGGCTGTGACATTTCAGCTCTGCATTGTCTCATCCTCCAGCAGGTCATCCAGGCTTGATTCCATGTGGGCAGGATTCCATATCCAAGCAAACTCAATCACTGGAGGAGAAGCAGAGACACTCAAGAGTTTTTGAAGCCTGGCTGTGGCTTGTTTACTTAACATCCTAACAACCAAAGCAAAGTACATTCTGGATCCAAAATCAGAGGGGGCGGGGCTACAAGTTACAGGACAAAGGGCATGAGTAAGAAGTCAGTAAGTGGATGTAGTGGATTTATCACTTTCCTAGCTCTTCTGATGTTGTGTACCTCATAAAACTATATCTGTAAGGCCCCACCTAACTTAATCCTTCTGAAAATAACACTGTCATCCTCACTGACTACAGCCTCATGGTGCACCAGCTACTACTTAAGCCATGAAAAAAGGTCCTTATTTAATTGATACAACCTATAAAGTAGCCAGCAGCATTATTTCACATCCAGGTGCTTTATCTACAAGCCCCATGGGATTAATCATCAGGTAAGCTTTCCTGTAAAACTGGGTTTGAAATTATGTTTCCTCTAGGGACACACAGCATTACAATGGCTTTTTGTCATACTTTGTTCTTGTCTCCCAGTGAAAACTCTTGAGTAAAGCATTTCTACACCTAATCTCTTCTCAGAGCACAAATTATCTGAATGGTCCTAGAGTGTGTGCATATACAAGCACATATGAAATTGAGAAGCACAGTGAAAAATATAAACTTGGGGATCATTCTCAATAATTGTCCGTAAATTATTTTGTGCCAAGTCCTCAGGCCTTTGAAATCTCTCTGGATCCTCTCAAACTGTTACCAGGCAACAACGACAGAAATAGAAAAAGATAAATAATCTGCTTCTGGAAGCATCCCTCAGCCCTAGGACCGGCTGTTCGAGAACCTGTTTCCCAGAATCCCAGGAAAAAAGTAATGCAAACACAGGGTAAAACCAGTCACATTTAATAACAGGTGAGAATGAAGAGGGCCGGGGAAAGAAGAGATGCCCCGTGCTCAATAAAGACGCTGTCGTGTGTTACTGAGCTTGGGGGACACTTTTATACAATAGTTTCTTCAAAAAAAATCCTTGAAGTGAAAAATCACTTCATCTAATGAAAATTTCATCAGCCTACTAAGCAAGTCTCTTAAGTGACCAAGACAGTTCAGAAAGATAGTCTTTAGATTGCTGTGATTTCATCCATAAAGGCTACCCTATGGGCAGAGAGGGACATCGTAGCGTGCATCATAGCACTTTCTGGATGTCCTTTGTGTTTTGTGTGCCCAGCTTAAGTGGTATCACGTACTTTATGACCCCTGGAAATGCCCCAAGTCGCTGCCTTAGCCAAGAGTTGACAAAGCTTTCTTTGTAAAAGACCAGATGGTAAGTATTTTAGACTTTCCAGGCCATATGATCTCTGTTACAACTTTGCCATTTTGCATAAAAGGAACCATAGGCAACACACGAATGAATGTTCATGATTGTTTTTCTATAAAACTTTATTTACAAAAACAGACAGCAGCCAGATTCGGCTGGCAGACTAGAGTCTTCCAACAGCTGATCAGAGCAGCTGGGAAGTTTGTGAAGGTTTAGGGTGTGTTGCTTTGAGCAGCAGTCTGGTTTCTGTGCAGGGAGAGGCAGGGAGGGTTTTAACGAGAAATTTAAATTCCTTCTTTTCCTCATGATAACCAGCAATTGGAATCTGTCCAACTTGGTTAAGAGTTATGTGACAACCCGTGGACTTGAAGTCAAAAAGGGACCCCACTTTTGGGGAAACTGAGTCTCCTAGAAGGAACAAGACTGGCCACAGAAGAGGCTTAATTGCCCTCTGAGGCAAATTCAGTGCTTTTTTCAGTCGCCAATGGACTCTAAAGTGCTTGGAAACCTAAAGGCAGGAAGAACCAATGAACTCAAGTCAAATTCTTGAAAGGCACTGGACTTGAAGCAAGGAGACCTGAGGTCCAATTCCAACCGTGCTACTGACTAACCATGCAAGTCAATTATTTGATGATGGCAATCCAGTTTTCCCTATCTATGAAATAAGAGATTCCAAGGTTTCCCCAAGTATCCTCTATGCTCCCATCTGCATCAGAATCAGAAGCAGCCTAAAGGCTGCTTATTTTAAAGGCTGGTTTCTGGACATTACCCCAGACCTGCTGAATTACAATATCTGAGGTCTAGGCCTGGTGATAGGTATGAAAAGTATGGGCTCTGGGGGGTCTTAAAATCTAGTCATGGCCGGGCTCGGTGGCTCAGCCTGTCATCCCAGCACTTTGGGAGGCTGAGACCAGTGGATTGCCTGAGCCTGTGGGTTCAAGACCAGCCCGGGCAACTTGGCAAGACCTCGTCTCTACAATAAATCAAAAATTAGCCGGGCGGAGTAGCATGCTCCTGTAATTCTGGCTACTTGGAAGGCTGCAGCGGAAGGCTCAGGCAGAACCCAGCTGGTTGACACTGGGGTGGCCATGAGCATGCCATTGCACTCCAGCCTAAGTGACGGAGTGAGACTCTGACTCAAAAAAAAAAATCCAGTCATTTGAAAGCCATTGGACAAGGAAGATACTCCAGTAAACCTTCTAACCTAATGTTCTGTGCATCTCTGAACAGTGGTTAAAGTATCTTATGGTCTGTAGTGCTGACGATTCAGGAAGAAATGCCTGTTTACTCTGACACACTTGGAATGTGTTAGAGTTATGTGGAATTTTGAAAAGAATAACCAGCCTCGCCTATACCTCTGTTTGGAGAAATGTCTTCTTGGACTGGGCAGATGTGTTATTTGACAGTCAGAACGGGAAAAAAATCATGTCTTCCCACCCTTCTCCTTGGGCCAAAATGCAAACTTGGAACTCACCCCGAATGCCTTTCTAGGGTGGTGGCCACAGCTGATGAGAGGCCTTCTGCTTGTAGAAACAGGCCCTGGAAGCGAATCACGTCCCTGACGCCGACATGGCTCTCTTCAGTGCAACAGAGCAGACAAGAAAACAGTGAACGGTGCACACATGGGAGCTCGTGTGTATAATATGCGTGTGTAGTGTTTGTGATGTATGTATATGTGTATGTCTGGTGTTTATGTGTGATATGTGTGTATGCTATATGGTGTTTGGGTGCATGGACGTATGCACTTATAAACATGTGTGTTGTGTGAGGTGTATGTGGTACTTGTGTTTGTGACACGTGTCTGACATGTCTGTGTGAGCATGGTATTTGTGGTGTGTATATGTTGCATGTGTGTTTCATGTGTCTATGAGTGTGCCTGGTATTTGTGTGGTGCATGTGTGCTTGGTATGTGGTAGATACGGTTTATGTGGTGTTTGTGTCTGTAGTGTGTTTATATTGTATGCATATGCAAAAGTGTATGGTGTGTATGGTGTCGGTATACATAGGTGTCTATGTCAGAGGGGAATTGTTAACCAAGATAGTCGGGGTCCAGAAAAATAAACAACACCTATTATGAGCCAAGCCCAAGTTAGGTGCTGAGATACAAAGGTAGGTTAGAACAAGTCACTGACCTGAGAAGCTTCAGAACCCATCATGGATGTTTTCCTGAGTGCTATGAGCCAGGCACTTTCCCTGCATTTTGCTCACAACAACCACTCTGATGAAGACATTGTGATTATTCCCAGTTTACAGCCAAGAAAGACCCAGGCTAAGGGAGGCTAACCATGGGGCTCTGCAACAAAAGGAAAGAACTTGACCCCAGCATGGCAGATTCCAGAGACTAGCCTATTCATCGCCAACATAAGTAGCTAACTTCTACTGAGAGTTTTGCATTCACCGTGAGCCCAGGAAGATGCCCAGGACATCCCAGGGGGTCGACACTATTATCATTCTCACCGTGTCAACGAGTACAAGGCCTAAGGCCACAGAGTCACTACGTGGCAAAGCTAGAATCTGCACACAGGCAGCCTCTTTCCAGGGTGTGTCCCAAGCATCCTTGCCTCTTAAAGACCAACAAGCATGGAAATGAATCAGAGCATCAGAGCTCAGAAGATGTGGGAACAAAGGTTAGAGGAAGAAAAACTTCCTAGGGGAAGCCAGGGAAGTCTTCGCCCAGGAACTGCCATGTGTTTCCTTGCCTTTGCAAACTTGATTCTGGGAGAAATAGCAGAGTCCATATTCTGGCCATGACTTTGCAAATTAACCAGAGAGTTAACCAGAGAGAGTTTGATGGTTGCCGGTTCACCCTCTTTAATTTGCTCTTGGTTTGGCAGGGAGTAAGAAGCCGTTTCTCTCTCTCTCTCTCTCTCTCTCTCTCTCTCTCTCTCTCTCTCTCTCTCTCTCTCTCTCTCTCTCTCTGGTCAGGATCTCACTGTCACCCAGACTGGGGTGCAGTGGCATGATCACAACAATCATGGCCATGGCAGCATTGACCTCGTGGGCTCAGGTGATCCTCCTGCCTCAGCCTTCCAAGTAGCTGGAACTACAGGCGTGCACTACCACGCCCGGCTAATTTTTTGATTTATTGTAGAGATGAGGTCTCGCCAAGTTGCCCAGGCGGGTCTCGAATCCGCAGGCTTAGACAATTCACTCACCTCAGCCTCCCAAAGCATGGGATTACAGGCTGAGCCACCAAGCCCGGCTGAGATTACTTAGCAATAAACTCATTGTCACTATGTATTTCAGGAAGATAGGTCTGACTAGTTATATTCCCTAAAGCATCTTACCCTCACAGGCTTGGGTTTAGCTGTGCAGGACACTAATAGCTAGAACCAGAAATTTAAAGTTTGTCACGACTGTATTGACCAGGAATCCATTTTGAGTACTTTTTAGTGACTTCCAAACTTTCTTGAAAGAAAGACACGAAAAGCAAACATGTAAATCAGCAAAATAAAGAGACAAATGAATTCTCTTCCACACTAAAAAGTCCATTGATCATTGAAAGATGACCAATAACTCCCTCTAGATCGTTTCTTCTTCATCTGGCTTCAATACCACCCCTGCCTGTCTCCAATCTCTATGTTCTGAGACACATGACTCTCTTCCAGACACATGACTGAACACACACACACACACCCCCCTGTGCACATACATGCCCGTGCACACACACACCCCTGTGCACAAGCACACCTGTGCACACAAACATCTGTGCACACATACACACCTATGCACACACACCTGTGCACACATACCTGTGCATGCACACCTGTGTACCCACATCTAGCTATCCTTTGAAATTCTCTGCCTGATATTATCTTCAGGTGAAGTGCATATTGCTCAAGAGACTTTCTTTAAAGTTTAACTTGCTAGTGGTGCCCCAGCCTGAGGTCGCCATTATTATAATCACAGCCTTTCAGGCCCCTGGTCCTAATCTCTAACTTGTAGCTGGTACATCCCTGAGTCTTGCTGTCATTTCTTAAGGGTGTCCCTGTCTCAAAACACTCTTAATGATTGGGTCCCTTCTCATCACATGTGATTCTTCTTGGACTAAAGTCTTGACCCCAGCGATCCTTCCAGATCCCATGCCACCGTATATTTTAACAAATTCAGTCTTTATCTCAGTCAATTACATACTTACAAGGAAGGTCAAAGGAAGACAGGTAGAGTGGGTAACTAAAAATTATCATGTTGTTCAACCCATGTGTATCCGTTAAAATTTACTGTCTTCTAGCCTAATTTCTCAAGATTCTCTTCCAAAATATTCTGAGCGAAACTTCCATGTTCCTTACTGACTCGGTTGCATCTGATGCTTTGCTAGTCTGACAACCTTATCAGAAAAGGAAAGAGGTGAACTTGACATCAGCTGTTTTCTAAATTCTTATGTAATCCATACTAGTGCCTGGTGATCACTGCTTCCTTCTCTAAGTATTGAAAGAAAAAATTATATATCTATATACGTATATATATCTATTCTGCTGCAGAATTTTCTTGGGGGATAGACATTAAACTTGGAGATCCATTCTAACATCTGTCTGATCTTCCTGACTCCAAGTCGGACATTGACTAATCTGTCCCTCTTCAGGCTCCTGCAGTCGCCCTGCTGTTCCTCTGAGGTCACTCCCAGTTACGGTTATAATTTTGAGTTCTTAGCAGAAAAACCGTGAGATTTAGATGTGACTTCAAATCTTGTATCTGTCAAGTAATTGATTCAAGGTGGTGATTTATTTCCTTTTCACCACAGTCTACTCAGCTGTAAAACGGATTGAGTAATATTTGTCATCTAGAGTTCTTATGGGAAAGGAATTCAACAGCAAACCTCAACCACCTACAGCAGTGCCCGGTGCATCTTTTAATACATATCTGTCCTGCCCCTGGGAGTCGACTTCCTTCCTTTCTGTCTTGACCTCACTTAGTGCTTTTGCATCCTGAGTTCTGTGTTTTCTTCGTATTTCCTCATGTATCCTTGTCTCCGTGTTCTTCCTTTTCCAGATGGAAGGTCATTCTCTTTGACAGAGTGAACACATTTTACTAGACGTACCCAGCTCTGTTTCTTTGCTCTTGTCTGTCAACATCGTCTTCTGCCCTGAGCGACGCACCCTCCTTCCTTCTTGTGTTCCTTATGATGAAAACAGCTTCGAACTAGTCTTGCTCCCACCCCTCAGTGCTCCTATTTCTTCTGGGAGTTTTCCACAAGTCTCCGTGAATTCACATAAATGTACTGAAGGCTTCCCACGTCCGGTATGCACTAAACTTCGAGGACGTTGGTGCCATCACTCTCAGTGCGTGTCAGTTTCTTGGGACTAGGCTGGGCTAAACGCGTGTTCCAGATTCTAGAACGAGGCAGCCCACGATGGAACCAGGACTCCAATCGAAGGGTTCCTGCTGCTCTATGATGTCAGCACAAAGGACTTTTTGGAGAAGTTAGAGCAGCAACAAGGAAATGTTATGAAGTAGGCTGTTAGGAAGCCCTATGAGCCTCTCTTACATCACCTACTCCCATTCAATAGATTATCAACTAATCCTTCTTAAATGGTTACTGGATAGGGCTGCTAGGGTGTACCTGATAACAACTGCGGCGTAAACCACTTCCAGTGAGAATGGAGCTGGGTGACCTTATTCCTGTCTACTCTAAGAGAGAGTGAGCAATGATTCAAGTGGCATTTCCTCCTCTCATCACTCAACAGTCAACCCTAATGGGGTCTTGCCACAGTTATCACCCATTAACCTCTAAACAGTGAACAAAAGCTCCTTGTGCTCCAGGATGGCATGTCTTTTTTGTCTTATAGCTTATTTATTTCTTATTCCATTTTATTTGAAAGATGTGGGGTACCATTTGGGGTTAGGTGTATATGTGGTCATCGTACAGGGGAAGTTTGGGCTTCCCAATCACTTCACCTGGTTTGGGATCAGGTACCCTTGTACCCTGATGGATGTTGCGTGTCCTCCTTCCTCCAGCTGTGTCCTGCTACTGCCAATCTCTCTCGTGTAGCATTATGATAAATGTTCGGTTCAGGGCTCACTTATGAGTGAGAGTGTGTGGTACTCTGTTCTTTGTTTCTGTGACAGATCACTGAGTATGATAGACTCTCAATCCATCCAAGTTGCTGCGAAGCCCATAATGTTGCCCTTCCTTATGGCCGCGATTGCACGTGCTTTTTACCTTGTGCATCCATTCTGTTCCCTACTCATTCTGCACGTAGTGAGTTTAGAGAGGTCTTCGTAGCAGTGGGTAGTGGACCTGGGCTATTGTCTGACTCCAGTCACATGGTCACCAGGTGTGACTACGTAGAAGCTGCTGTACCATTACCCTTTTTGAAATTTAATTTGATTTAATTGTTTTATTTTAAAGATGTGGGGTATAATTCAGGATTAGGTATACAAGTAGTCATTGTACAGGAAAAGTTTGAGCCTCTCTTTGGTCCCCACTTTACCTGGTTTGTGATCAGGTACCTTTATTCATGTTATGTGCACCACCACTCCCCACCCCCGGCAGTTCTCCACTACTGCCAATCTCTTTCTCATAGTATTATGATAAATGTTCAGGGTCTGCTTATGAGTGAGAACATGAGGTACTCTGTTCTTTGTTTCTATGATAGATCACTGAGTATGATAGTCTCTCAATCCATCCAAGTTGCTGTGAAGTCCATAATGTTGTCCTTCTTTATAGCTGTGGTTATATATGCTTTTACCTTGTAAATCCACACTTTCTCCACATAGTGAGATTTGCAGAGGTCTTCACAGCAGTGGGTATTTGTCCTGGGCTATTGTCTGATTCCTGTCACATGGTCACCATGTGTGACCACAGAGAAGTGGTTGTACCATTTCTTTTTTTAAAATTTGGTTTCTTTTTTTTTAATTTTAAAGATGTGGGGTGCAAGTCAGGATTAGGTACACCAGTGGTCATCGTACAGGTAAAGTTTGAGCCTCCCTTTGGTCCCCACTTCGCCTGGCTTGAGATCAGCCACCCTTATTGATGTTATATGCCCCTCACCTCTTCCCTCCCCTGGCAGTTTCCAGCTACTGCCAATCTCTTTCTTAAAATATTATGGTAAATGTTCCAGGTCCGCTTATGAGTAAGAACATGTGATACTCAGTTCTTTATTTCTGTGATAGCTCACTCAGTATTACAGACTCTAGTCCATCCAAGTCGCTGCGAAGCCCATAATTTTGTTCTTCTTTATAGAAGAATGTCCCGTTGTGTATATGTACCACATTTTTTTAACCAGTCCAGTTTTAACGGACAGCACAGTTGGTTCCATGTTTTTGCTATTGTGAAGAATGCTGCAATAAACATGTGTGTGCAGGCATCTCTTTTGTAAAGTGATTTGAGTTCCTCTGGGCACATTCCCAGAAGGGGGATTGCTGGATGGTATGGAAGGTCAATTTCTAGTTCTTTTAGACATCACCACAGTGTTTTCCACAGAGCTTGAACTAGTTTGCATTCCCACCAGCAGTGTAGAAGCATTCCCTTTTCTCCATATCCTTACCAGCATCTGTTGTTTTTTTGCTTTATTAATGATGGCCATTCTTACTGGGGTTAGGTGGTATCTCAATGTGGTTGTGATTTGCATTTCTCTGATGATGGGTGAGTCTGAGCACTTTTTCATGTGTCTGTTGGCTGCCCGTATATCATCTTTTGAGAAGTTTTGATCTGATTTGAAGGTGGCCTGAGGACTCGCCTTGAATCTGTGATTGTGAAGTCAGCACGGGCACAGTGAGTTTGCTTAGATCACGTGTTTATTTGTGGTGGCTTGATTGAGATCACACAGGTAGGCTGGGTGGAGTCGTGGGACTCAAGCCTCTCCAAGTTCCCCTTATGGCACAGTCATTACCCCCAAAGCAACGAGACAAGTCGCGATTCAGCATGCCCAAGGGCCAGGCATGCGCTCAAAGAAATACAACAACCAGACGCGGGGGCTCACGCCCATAATCCCAGCACTTTGGGAGGCCGAGGAGAGAGGATTACCTGAGTTCAGAGGTTCAAGACCAGCCTGAGCAACTTTGCGAGACCTCATCTCTACAATAAATCAAAAAATTAGCCAGGCATGGTGGTGCATGCCTGTGGTTCCAGCTACTTGAAAGGCTGAGGCAGAAGGAATGCCTGAGCCCAGCAGGTCGAGACTGCGGTGGCCGTGAGTGTGCCACTACACTCCAGCCTTGGCAACAGTGAGATTTTGACTCAAAAAAAGAAAATAAATACACCAATGTGCTGTGTTGCACATGAGTCAACTTTGTTTCAGGGTCCTGGTTAAGCACATGTGGCTCTGACGCTCTTTGCCCTGCAGTAAGGACCACCCTAAGAAAGGAAGACAGTATTTTGTGGGAAGGTATGTAAAAAAATAAAAATAATCTACTCCTAGGAGGGACCGTCTTAGCTCTGAAGATTTACAAGAAGACCGCTGAGAAGAGAGAACATTTCAGATGGCAGCAGCGTGGCCCGTCAGCACCTGGTTCCAGCACGGCACTGGCAGAGTGGAGGAGGCAGACTGTGTTCACTGCAACAACTGGAAACTGAGTTCGTGCCTGGCACCGAGTAGGCCCTCAGGAAGTGTTCAGCCAATGAATGGATGAATCGGCAAATTAGCATGCACATGAAAAAAAGAAATGAAATCTTGTATAAGACCAGCGCTGTGAGTTTTCAGTTTCCCACGTGCCCACCCACCCCCGAGTTAGCCGATCCAAAGGCAAAACTCGAGTCCTTTTCACCCATGAAATGCAAGTAGGAGCACAGATGAGTGCTTCAAGCACTTTCATCCTCATTGATACTCCTCAGTCCAATCATAAAATAAAATTTAAAAACCAAAACTTCTTTGAAACATTTTCTTCCAGCTCTGGTCATTTCTACTCTGAGGTTTCAAAATAAATAAATAGCATTTTAAAATCATCAAAAGTCGGGCTCAGTGGCTCAGCCTGTAATCCTGCGCTTTGGGAGGCTGAGGTGAGTGGATTACCTGAAACTGCGGGTTCGAGACCCGCCTGGGCAACTTGGCGAGACCTCATCTCTACAATAAATCAAAAAATCAGGCGTGGTAGTGCATGCCTGTAATTCCGGCTACTCGGAAGGCTGAGGCGGAAGGATCGCCGGAGCCCAGCAGGTCGAGGCTGCGGTGGCCGGGAGCGGCCACTGCACTCCAGTCTGGGCGACAGAGTGAGACTCCAGCTCAAAAAAAAAATCATCAAAAACCTCAGACTTTGTTGTAGCTCACCCCCAATGTCTGCCCCTTTCTCCTGAGTAAGGGAAGCCTCTTTTTTTCATGTGGGCCCGTGCCTGCCTAGGATACCCATGGCATGTCCCTGCCTCTGTTGAAACGAGGCATGGCTACGGAGCTCGCTCTGCCCAAGAGAGTGGTGGGAGTGTGAGTGGGTGTGGAAATGTCCTTCTCGGAGGAGACTGTTCTCGCCTCTTCCTTCTCCTTGGTCCCTGGTTGGAATGGCCATTGGATAAGGAGAAGAATGTGGGAGTGGAAGTCAAGTGAGAATGACAGGAAGACTCTTCAGACCTTATCCAAGACAGAAACAAAGAGACAAAAACAAAACTGTGTTTTGGGTTTTCCCTATCATGCATTTGAAGCTGACCCTTGGTCACAGAGTCGATGCTCAGAAACTTTGGAAACCCTCTTCACACATTGTACTACAACGAAATGAGCGCAGGGCTAGGAGTCAGAAAAACTAAACTCTAGTTCAGATTTTGCCACTATTTAGTTTTTTTTTGATATTCAACAAGTCACTTTCTTTTCTACACCTCAGTTTTCCTCTGTGGACATTCATTTATGATTTCCTCTCTAAATTTAATAATTCTTTTAAAAATGTAGCACAAGCCCCTGTTTGAAAGACCCCATCCTGCTTAAGGATTTGCTTTAAGTAGAAGTATCTTGTGGTAAACATAATCAGTCAACAAATATTTCTAACTCATGCCAGGTACACTGATAGGAACTAGGAATTTGGAGGTGGATGAAATCTACACGGCTCCTGCCCTTGTGAAAAATACAATTTAGTTGAGAGAAGGGGCTTTAGCAAATATTGGTAATAATTCTAAATAGACAAGACCTGCACAGAAGAGAAGTGTATGTGTTCTAAAACCCTGTGTCAGGGAAACATTACAGGGTTATGGAAAGAGAGGATCATGAAGTAATGCACTTGGAAGTGATCTTTTTATTTTTTATTTTTTTATGTCAGTCTCACTCTGTTGTCCAGGCTGGAGCGCAATGACACAATCATGGCTCATCACAGCCTTGACTTTCTTGGTTCCAGTGATCCTCCTGCTTCAGCCTTCTGAGTAGCTGGGAATACCAGCTGGTCACCACACTTGGCTAATTTTTTTGATTTTTTGTGGAGACGAGGACTCACTATATAGCTAGTCTGGAACTCCTGGGCTCAAGCAATCATCCTGCCTCTGCCTCCCAAAGTTCTGGAATTACAAGGCACAAGTCACCATGCCAAGCCTGTGATATTTAAAATGAAATATAAAGACTAAATGGGGGTTAACGATGTGAAGTGTAGGAAGAAAGAAACATTGAAAAGTGCATCTTACATGAATGTTAAGGGTTTCCTTAGGACAAGTTGATCAAACTTATTAAACCACAATAAGAGACTCATTGGTTTACTCTTTCCAGACTTGATCCTATTAGAAATTGATGCCTCTAAACAAAATCTCCACCCAATCCATAACACTCTGGTTTTCATCTCTGGCAGAAATTCTTTTCCTCGAAGTTGAAATACTTAGCATTTTTAGATGAGATCATCACCTTTTCTTGTGTGCTGCATTTTTCAATTCATTGTTTACAAAGCAGGGTCACACAGAAAATGTCACATAATATACGCAGTAGATAGCATTATCCTCAATTACAGGGGGCAGAAATGGGAAACCGGTGAGGTTAAGTCTCATGCACGTGATCAGCCCCCTAGTAAGCACTGGGACCTGGATTTTCCTCTGACTCTCCATTTCCTGATCCAGTGTTCTGTCCACCCCTCTCTTCCTAGTGCAGGGATAATTTGCACATACAAGTGTGACTGTGAGGAAAAGAAGCTAATTTATCCTTTGTCAGCAATTTTGGTCGATGCATCCAATAATGCTAGCCGGAGAGATTAAGGCCAAATGATTTCTTCATTCTGTTCAGGACCTGCTGTTCCCAAGCCACTTGAGACAAGAAATGAAGACTTTACATCCACTCTTTGGTTTTTGACCCCAAACATTATTACACAGCTTGATCTTAGTCTTCATTCAACAAAACTGGTTCTAAAAAGCACTTGTCTGTTTCCAGAGAACGGACTCCACCCTCAAAGGATAAAGATTCAGCACCCCAGGGAAGTTCAGAAGAATGTGCTGTGAGTTCTAAAGGGAGTTCTCAGGAAAATTCAAATGTTAGGGAGTGGCAATGTCATTTGAATGAGGGCTCATACTCCTCCTAGGTGAAGTCTCTGAGAGTGATCAGCAGTTCTTCGAATGAATTGGTTCTTAAATAAGAAAGACCATCAGACACGTACACTTTTAAGGAAGCGAATTGTATGACACGTGAGCTGTATCTCAATAAAGCTGATTTTTTAAAAGTAAACTCATTAGTTTAGTTCCCACACACTGTTTCCACTGGACAGCAGCTGCAAAGTTCAGAGAGGTATCCTTATGGTGGTGGGTTTCAGTTAAACTGAGGAGACATAATCCCACCATCAACCTTGCTCCTTCCTGTCTGTAACATAGCTGTGATATCCTATGACCTCCTACAGTTCTATGCGTTCATAGTCTCATCACTTCCCAGGAACTGGTCAGTGGTAGGAGAGGGGCTGGCTTGAGGCTTTCCCTTGTCCTTCAACAAAGATCTTCCAAATGGGAGAGTCTTAAAAGAGGAAAACCTCCAAGTCACAGAATCAGCCGCCTTGGGGTCTGCCAGGTCGTCATAGAAACTGACAGATCTGCTGAGGTCTCTCAGAGAAGCATTTCTTCAAGATTTCTAACAGCAGAGCTCAAGGAAGCTGCAGAAATCTCTGACCCTTGGGGATAGCAGATGAGAAACAGAGGTCGGAGAGTCAAAGTTAATCACTCTGAGAAATATGTTTGGTCCGTGGCCTGGGACCCTTACACACACACACACACACACACACACACGTATATTATTTGCATAGCTATGCATAAAATAATCCCTTAATTTTTTGTATTCTCTATTTCTTTTCTCTCTCTTTTAACTCATTCATCAAAGAGTTTACTCTGTGTCAAGCACTGAGGGAGCCACACAACACTGCCACAGCCCATGAACCCCCACACAGTTGACGATTATTGGGGTTTTTCCAGTTAAAGATTCCAGAGTGTTGCGAAAATGCTTCTCACACTTATTCTTGCAGAGACAATCCAGTCTAGAGCTGTGTGCGTCAGTGCTCCATACAATGAGAACATGGTGTACTCAGAAATCAATTTCTTGGGTCAAGATCAGACTGATTTTGGTCATCCACAAGTCTCAGGGTTTCTGGAGGAACACGAAAGTTGAGAGCAGTCACCAAAACCGAGAGGCCTAGGGAAATACTTATGTTTGATATTCCTGGAGCAGAAGGGGAGACCCTGAGTCTGAAGAATCCTGATTTTCAATATCACAAAGAATCTCAGTTTTCTTTAATTCCTCGCCAGCATGGGAGGCCCAAGTATCACAATGAATGATTTGGGAACAGAAAATATTATCAGACCAGCCAATGCTGCCATGAACCCCAGGCTAAGATTCCTGCTATCAGTAAAAATGTAGGTGAGAAGGCAAAGTATCATGGCATTGACCAGAGAGGTATACTACTGGAGTGGTATTTTCTAGGTACAGAGTTACACGTATTTGAGTTTATTAGGATTAGATTCTGCTGTGATATCTAGAAAACGGTCTTAATAAAGTAAAAGTCAATGTCCCCGTGCATTTAGGAAGTCTTGGCTGGGTGCAGTGGCTCACACCTGTAATCCCAGTACACTGAAACGCCGAGGTAGGAGGACTACTTGAGGCCATGACTTCGAGGTCACTCTGGGCAATGCAGTGAGAACTTGTCTCTATAAAAAGAAATAAAAAATTGACTGAGTGCAGTGGCATGTGCCTGTAGTCCCAGTTAGTTACTCAGGAGGCTGAAGTGGGAGGATCACTTGAGCCCAGGGGTTTGAGGCTGCAGTGAGCCTTGATTGCATCACTGCACTCCAGCCTGGGTGACAGAGCAAGACCCCCATCTCAAAAAAAGAATAAAAGAGACTTGAGGTAGGCATTCCATATTTCAGAGCTGATCCATTGCCTCCCCGGCATCCACAACCAGGAGTCATATGTACTTGGTCTTCTGTGTATGACTTCCATTCCCAATGTATCTGTATGATCTAAGTTTCCTTCTGAATCAGTATTATACCCATATTCCCAAAACAAAAAGGATGAAGAGAGAAGAGGAGGCCTCCTCTCTTTAAAAGAAATGTCCTGGAAGATCCCACTGGCACTATTGCTTACTATAACATAGTTTAGAATGTGGTCACTTGACCACATCACTTAAGAAAAGATGAGAAAAGTGGTTTTTTGATTGGGCAGCAATCGTCCCAGGTAAAAATTAGGGCTTATAAAAATTGGGGGAAAAAAGAATGGATTACGAATCATGGTCATCAATACCTGAGGAAAAACACAAAAATAAAAAAAAGTTCTGC
The DNA here is from genome assembly GCF_000164805.1 of Carlito syrichta. Classification (NCBI taxonomy): domain Eukaryota; kingdom Metazoa; phylum Chordata; class Mammalia; order Primates; family Tarsiidae; genus Carlito; species Carlito syrichta. The sequence goes on from NW_007258794.1 coordinate 435,302, forward strand.
AAGACAGCTATAGTATTAACTAGACCAATAGCTTTAGGAAGGAAAGTGTCCGCTTCCCTGTGTCTCCATTTTTTCATTTGTAGAATGAAGACACATGTTCACCCAGGAGTCACGCTCCCATTTTTAAAAACTTTATTTGTCTCTCTTTCTAAAAAAAATTTAGATTCAGGAGTTGCACATGCATATTCATTACATGGATATATTGTGTAATGGTGGGAATTGGGTTGACTTGGGTAGATTGTGCAGAGACTTTTCTCAGTCTCTGGGCTCTAAGTGTTTTGACAGCTATCTGTAAAACCTGAGTATCATGACTGAAATACTGACTAATGCGTGCTACATTCAGTAAGGTGCATGGATGGTCGAACTGATGGCAATGAAGCCCAAGGTTCATTGAATTTCAAGGCCATTCGCAGTAAGCAACCACAATTAAGAAGTTCACTTAAACCCCAGACAATTAGGGTTAAGTTAGTCTTTACTGTTCCAAAAAAAAGTTCAATCACAAGGATGATTTTCTCTGGGCACCTTGGTGTTGAAGCGTAACTGATCCACCATGAGAACTCATTGAGGACTACAGGGAAGGAAAAGACCTTCAGGACACGCTGTGCAACCTTCCCCAAACACAGATGATCATGCAACTACCAGAAATTCAGAGTGATCTATATGTGCACACATGATCGTGAAGGGAAAGGAGAGTATCCAAGAGAATGCCATACGTGCTCGGGCAATTAACCAGGAAAATGGCAACGTTTCCATTGTTGATCCATCCAACACCTAGAGATAAGTGTCTCTTACCTTTATCTTCATTGTCTTTCTGCTACCCAGCATGCAAGACTTCTCCCTTAGATGTCAGCATCACCAACAAGGAGTACTTTTCTAATATCTTCGATTCTGAAATTTATGTTTTTTGTGTGACCGGATGTGTTGCTACAGTGTTAGCGCCAAGAATTCAGACTCAGGAATTGCATGGTTTGGGGTGCTACTTCCCATTCTGAAATTTGCAAGCTGTGTGACCTTAAGCAAATTACCTAAACTTTGTATACTTTAGTTTTCCCTTCTGCAATACTGGGAGAGATATTGACATTTATTTTTTATGAGGGTATTAAGTACAAGAAATCTTGGAATGTTAGCACTTGGTAAGTTCTATCTAAAAAAAAATGCAAGCAGACTTTTATTCTACATTCCACTTCTTCGTTTCCATTAAATTTGTCTTTGACCTCATTTTCAACTCTGTTTCTAAATTCTTTCCATTTCCCCAGTTCTACAATTCTTGAGTCTCCTGCTACGTGCAACCCAGGGGAATTGTTCCACCTGCAATCTTTCAAGTCTCCAAACCCCCTGCACTCTCTCCTTGCCCTGTTGTGCCATCTTCCTCTCCAATGTTCACCCGTCAGTTCCAGGCCTTCTAATCATTGTTGGAATGAAAACCCTTCAATATGCTAATTGTCTACATGATAGACTCATAATATACTGAGCTTCAGCTGGGTTCAGAATGTCATGAGCTGCCTCTGTTAGTCATACTTAGGTCCCACTTTCCATGATCAAATTATTACTTTTCCACAGGAAACTGTTATACCAACCCTGCCCTTTCTGCATGAATGAATGCTACTTTTTTCTGCATATATTTTCTAATTTTCTCTGTCACAGAAGATTTACTCAGTCTCTTCCATGAGCGACTTCAATGGCTTCCAAGAAGACTATTCCTACGAAGGAAATTCTGAGTCTCATTTGCCACCCATTCCTTCATTATCAAAAATGATCTTTCTGGCTGGGTGCAGTAGTTCATGCCAGAAATTCTAGCACTTTAGGAGGCCAAGGCAAGAGGCTCAGGGGTTAGAGACCAGCCTGGGCCACCTAGCAAGACCGCATCTCCACAAAAAAATTTAAAAATTAGCCGGTCTTGGTGGCACGCCTGTTGTCCCAGCTACTTGGGAGGCAGAGGCGGAGGGATCGCCTGAGCTTAGGAGGTTGAGGCTGTGGCAAGCCATGACTGTTTGAGTGCACTCTAATCAGGGGGACAGATTGAGATCATGACTCAAAAAAAGAGAGAAAAAAGTCTTACCGCTTCAGAAATACCACCTCAACTTTAATACATCTCTCTCTTCTTCCCTTCAACTTTCTCTCACATTCATTCCACATTTTCTTCTCACATCTAAGGAAGAAACTCTTCTTTTCTTATGTAAATTGAATTCCTTCATTTGCATTCCCCTCCAGTCTCATCCTTTCCCTTTGACATCCATTTTCACCCTTTTTCATTTCTCCCTTTTAGCCAATTCCTTATTCTTCAATTACTTTTGGAGTCCCCTTCAGAACACAAAAGAAGCTTTTTGTTTATTTGTTTGATCGTTTGTTTCCTCTGTCACTCTCTTTCCCCCTCTCCTTTGTAAACATCCCAAGGAAATGTAACACTTTCTCAATCACCGCCATGCCCCACCGACTCCTGGACCAGAGAAATGTGGTTTGACCCTTGCAGACAGATGGCTCTCTCCAAGATCACTGGGGGCCGTCTTAGTGACACCTCATAGGAATCGTCCTCAGCCCTCAGGTTACTTCCCTGTCTTTTCTGTAGCATGAGGCCTTGATGGCCTAATGTCTTGAAATGTTCTTTTCTTTCTGTCATTTTATCCAGCGCTGTCCTCTGCAACGTGAATGGCTACTTCTTCTCGCTGCCCTTCCGGTGGATCCATGTTCCTGCCCGTCTGTGGAAGCATCCATCCCCCAAAGGTCTGCTCTCCACCCTTCCCTTCTGTGTTCCGGGTCCTCAGTCAGTTTCATCACTGTAATTACATCCCCTGGCCTAGCCTAGGGCTAGCCTTTTCCCCATGTTGCAGACCTCAGATTTCCAATCATTGCTAGACATCTCCAATGCCCACTCAAACACATGTCTCAAAAGAAACAGATGACTTTTATTACACTTTGCTCTACTTCTGCAGAGGCTCCTTAAAGGATCTGTTTCTTCAATCTTTCTGCCATCCTTCTGGGTCATGATCCACAGTGCCATGGTCATCAAAGGTATTCTGCTTAGATTCAGATACATGCATGCCATTCTTTCATTCAAAACTGCTGATCAAAATCTTTCTACAGGGAAAAAAATATACTGAAAATCCTTTTTTTGGGGGGGGGGCAGTAGTAGTAATCTCATTCTGTGCCCAGGTTAGAGTGCTGTAGCATGCTCACGGCCACTGCAACCTTGACCTTCTGGGCTCAGGTAATCCTTCCTTCCACCTCAGCCTCCCAAGTAGCTGGACCCACAGCCATGTGCCACCACCTCCAGTTAATTTTTTTTTTGTAGAGACAAGGTCTCACCATGTTGCCAAGGTTGGTCTCGAACCCCTGGACTCAGGCAATCTTCTTGCCTCCACTCCCAAAAGTGCTGGGATTACAGACATGAGACACCATGCCTGGCACACTTAAAATCTTTATGAACATATCACTCAAACACCTTATCGATTTGGGTCCAACTTGTCTTATCGGCCTCATTCATTAATTCACCTGATCGATTAATAGATATTTAGGGAGTACTTACTGCAAGCCAGGCACTGAGTTCAAGGCGTCAGTGGGTAAAATAGGCCAAAATAATATTGATGATGGTTATCTCTTTATTTAGGGAGCCCCCAATTCTGTGGGGGTTTATTGCCCACATTATGTCACAGTCCACTCAATCACCATCGTTCACCTGTTTTGATTTTTATAATTTTATTTTTCACTCTTTCCCTTGACTTTCTTGAAATGTGTGTAATTTGTTTATTTATTTTTATTTTTTAAATTTTTCATTTTAAATATGGGGGGTACAATTCAAGGTTAGGCATACAAATGTTCATTACGCAGGTACCCTTGTGGGTGAGGTGTGCTCCCCTCACCTTTCCTGGCAGTTTCCCACTACTGCCAACCCCGTCCCCTCTCTGTTGACAAAAATTTTCTTTTAGAATATCAGCCATGACCAGGAATAAAGCCTCAGCAAAGGAAGTTTATCAAGATCCATCCCGCGCCCACCCTCAGCCTCGTCCCCAGCCTCAGGTACTCTGGGGATCTCAGACACCGACACCCCAGCCTCTTCCAGCCTTGCTCTCTGGTGCTGCAAAGGCACAGAGGTGCCACTGGGGGCTGATCCCACACCCTGGGACACTTTTCTCCTTTCTTGTTCCGGTTAGCCCCAGGAAGACATTTGCCTAGAACAGTTAGAGCCTCAGCTGGATTCCCGACTTTACCCCTGACCTCTAGCTTGACCCTGGCAGATGATATAATTTCTCCAAGCCACAATTTCACCATCTGTGAAATATGGTTAATAATACAAGTTAAGTTTCCCTTATCTGAAATGCTTCAGACCAGAAGTGTTTTGGATTGGGGACTTTTTTCCCCCCGATATTGTAATATTTGCACTTTACTTAACTGGTTGGGCCTCCCAGATCCAAAAACCCAAACTCTGAAATGTTTCCATGAGCATTTCCTTTGAGCATCATGGTGGCGCTCAAAAAAAGTTTGGAATTTCAGAGTTCCAATTTTAAGATTTGAGATGTTGAGTCTGTATTAGCTTTCTAATAGAGGGGTGACCACGAATCAATGAAATGGCAAATGCAAAGCCTCAGTTACTGCTGACTGTTGTGATCACTGTACTGCTCATCCTTCAAGGCTGAGTGCTCTGGGTCACATGCTCCCAACTGCCCAGGTCTCTCGAGGTTGTGCTAACGGCCTTCCTTATGTATACCCATAGCCCCCAGTCTATTTCCACCTAAGACTGATGGCAATACACTTCAAGTGAGCAGTTACATATCTCTCCGCCACAAAGAGGCTGAGCAAACGAATGCCATGTCTTCTATTTGTATTCGCAGCACACAACCCAGGAGCTGGCTTTGTCAAAAAAAAAAAGCTCAGTCATGTTCAATGCACCAGATAGAACTACAGAGTCAGCTTCTTTTCAAAGAGGTGTTTCTGGCTCTCCTTCACTCCAGGCTAGATAAGTCACCCTGCTTTATTTCCCATAACAGCCGACATTTCTGCATCTCACAGCCATACTCACCTGGCCCGAGTCCTCCCCCATTAGACTAGAGGCTCCCTGGGAGAAACCACCACATCGGTGGGGCATCCCCCAGTATCTCTCAGCTGAGAGAACAGACGAGCAGAGCTGAGCTCACTCTCAGAAGTGGAGTTGCCAAGACTTCAGCCATTCCATTGCACTGATGAACACGGTGACACGAGTGGGTGTCCCAGCCTTGCTCGTGTGTCCTGCCCTTCCTCCAGAGAGCCACGCCTGCATAGCCCAAAGACCCTACTCTGGGTGGCAAAGCCCCGGAATCTGGCTGCTGGGATGGAAAGAAGGGAAACAGATTGCCAGGCAGTCCCTTGCAAGACCGTCCTGAGGGCCCGTTTCATCACGTGCAAGGGCTTGGTGACACATCAGGAAACTTTTTTCCAGGAGCGGCCTTTTCTTTCCCCTCCACTTGTGGATATGTTGAAAGATCACACATACATTTTCAGTGAAGTCACTGACAATCACAGGGACAGCAGCAACAGCTGGTGGGTCTGAATTACCCTGAGGTGATTTAATCTCTCAGTCTCCCACTGGGAAAGCAGTTTGAGGAAGGTAGGCGCTGTTTAAAAAATGAGAGAGAGAGAGAGAGAGAACAAGAACAAGAGAAACTGTATGGCTTTAGACAGCTGTTGCTGTTACTAAAAGCTCAGAAAGGAAGCAGGAGGGGCTCTGCAGCCCATGAATGAAAGTCGGGGTTGTTATCAACAGCCGGGGTGGCCGGGACTGGTGCTCCTGGGAGAATATCATTTCCTTTGTGGAATGAGAAACCAGAAGGTTTCCAACTCCCAGCAAATCAGCCCAGGGAGTCTGGGATTGGAATCTCCTTCTGATCTCGAATGCCTGGACTCATAAACAAAGTCAGTATCGCTCATGAGAGATGAGTAACAGGAGAGGGACAATTAACAGGCGAGGGAACCGTGAAAATGGTCATTAAAGTTTGGAAAGATGTGGACCGTAGTGTGGTACAGCTGTGAAGCATGTCAATTAGGGGCTGGGGGCATAGAGAGGATGTCATTCCAAGGAGGCCGGTGGTTCACACCCTGATGGCCTGAGGCCCAGGCCACCGGATCACATGACAGGGCCTTTTCTCGGAAAAAAAGCAGAAGGGATGACCGAACTCCCAGACACTCACGTATTTCCTGCTGCACTTATAGAACCACGTGTTTAGCTAAGATTTCATGATCAGATTTTTGTACGTCAGTTGTTAAAAGAAGCTGACCTTCAAAGAGAAAACTTCGCTTCCCCTGAAGCTGGGGCATTTGTTTATCGCCAGGGGAAATGACCACCTCGGCTCTTGCAAGTAATGGGGTTGAAAATTTCCTACCATAACTTGGACATCAGTCCAAAAAGCTATTGTATATATACCATGGTCACAAAGATAAATACGGTGCGGTTCCTGACCTTGAGAAATGCAACAGTCATACTGTGAAGAAAGTCACATAAACAGGTCATTACAGCACAAAGAAGCTTGTGCTGCAATAGAGGTTGGTGGCTATGAAAGAGAGGACAGATAAGGCTGGGGTCGGGCCTGGGAGGCAGAGGAGGGAGGGTAGAGGACAGAGGCCAGCAATAAGGAAAGGGAGGTTAAGCTCATGAGAAACAAGAGGTCTCCTTGCCACGTTTTTTGCACTTGAACTTGTGCGATTCTTCATTGCTCCCTAAACACACACTGATTGGTACTCTGCTTTCTTCCTGAGATTTTTCAACCTTCTTTCATATTTCCTCTCAACCTTCCATTCCTAGCTCACTCATTCTCAACACATGCCTCCTGCCTGTGGATGTCTGTGCCTGTTTCATTGCTGATGTGTGAAATGCCCTCGCTGGCCACTCATGCGTGGATGCCCCCAGTGGATAGACTGTGTGTTCGGCGGATCCATCCACCTGTCAGCCCAATCCAGTTGTTCTTTGACTCCCCATCTGTGAAAGCTCCCTTGTGCTTTCACTCATTTTTGCTAAACAATGGGCGAGAGCAGAAATTAGTTTGTTGAGGAAGCTCGTAGAGAAGGGGGTCTGCATTTCTCCGTCAGTGTTTTCAGAAAAGTGGCTTACCTAGAGCATCCAAAGAAATTGGCTTTTCATTGTGAATTTCTATTTGAAGCATACACTAGGGAAGCTGTATTCTGGATGGTGGTACCCTTTGACTTCAGGATGTGTGGAAGATTTTGGATACTTTTTAGCTCTCATAATATTTTCCTTTCAGAAATTCACCACCCTCAGCGCCGCCACATCCTTTCTGAGTTGGTCAATTATATGGTTCAACCTCTGATGCCACAGGCTTCAGACCATGATCCAGACCGATCAATTTTAATGTCCCATTTACCTGGTCATGGCGATTGGTTTGGGCGTGAGGTCATGACATGGGCCAGACAAATCAAAACCGTTCTAGGATTTTTTGTAATTCATTAGACAAAAAAGACCATCTGGTTTACCTGAAACCGCTAACAGAATGTGAAGAACTGTGGGTGGTAATCTTTGACACTGTATCAAAAAAAGAATAAGCTTACACAGAAAAACAAAAGGGAGGACAGGGAAAAGAGAGGAGAAAGAGAGAAGAGAGTGACTTTTTTGTCCTTGAACCCAGCTATCCCCAAACCAGAATGACCTTCTTAAACCTTCCAGATATGTAAATCTATTAACTCTGCCTTTTGTTGGTTAAATTAATTACCACTAATCTTGTGATGCTTGTAACCCAAAGAGTTTTTGAAAATCCAGTTGGATGGATATATATGAATCCATGCACTGACGATAATAATCTCTTACATGAAAACAGGGACTTCGAGTAAAATAGAAAGGGAATTGATCACATAGTTTTAAAAAAAGATAGTGCTGGGACAATACATACCTGATGATGAAAGACTGAATTCACCAGGAAGATGAAGCAATACTAAAAATATATATGCTAAACAATAGAGCCTCAAAATACATGAAGCAAAAATTGATAGCATTGAAAGAAGAAACAGACAAATCTTCAATTATAGTTGAGAACTCCAACACCCCACTCAGGGCAAATGACAGAAATACTAGACAGAAAATCAGCAGGGATATAGAAGGAAGTTACCTCAACTTGATAAAGAACATTTGCAGCAAGTTTACAGCTAACATCTTGCTTAATGGTGAAAAACTAAATGCTTTCCCCCTAAGATCAGGAACAAGGCAAAGACATCCACTCTCTCTGTTGTTATTCAACATAGCGCCAGAAGTTGAAGCAAACACAATAAGAAAAGGAAAAAAAAAATAAACAGCATGCAGATTGGAAAGGAAGAAATAAAAAAAGTCCCAAGGAATATACATACACACACAAATCCTCTGAGAACCACACAGAACACAAGATCCAGACATAATAGCTGCGTTTCTAGACACTAACAGCAAACATGTGGAAACATATTAAAAGCACAGTACCGTTGGCAATTACTCCAAAGAAAATGGAATACCAAGGTATAAATCTCATAGAAGACATGAAGGATCTCTGTCCTGAAAATTACAGAGGCCTGTTTTTAACTAGTGAAATTCCTTTGGGCTACCTCATGTCCGACTGGAATTTTTCCCTTTTCCTGCCTGAAATCCTGAGTTCTGGGATGACTCGGAGTTTCCTGTCCAAATCAAGAGATGTTACATGAGGACCATTATAAAGGCAACTGGATGTTTCCTGATATCTACACCAGGCAACTCAACCAGTCAGAAGGAGACGTCGAAAGCATCATCTTTAATGCCTGGGAGAATGGGAGACAAACAGAAATCTTTGTTTAAAAAGAGGGACTCAAAAACTTTTTGTGAAATTAATGACCATTTAATTAATTTAAAATGTATATATATATATATATGTGTGCATATATATATATAATTAACAGAATTTTGTTCAATGTCTGAATACTAAGACCCACTATGCCACATGTGCTAGCTTAAGCACTGTTTATATCTTAGCTAATTGAAACCTCATACCAGTTGTGTGAGTTGGACATTATTAGTCCCAGAATATCCATGAGGGAACCAAAGCCCGGAGATATTAAATAACTGGCCCAAAGCAACAATGCTCACGGAGCCTGGATTTAGACCCACAGCACTCTGACTCCAAAATTTACACTCTTAACCAATATGATGTGTTGCTTTCCCCAGTTCTCAGAACAGCATCCAATTCTGGTAGAATCATGATTGCCAAGGCAGGAAATAGCATACTCAATCAACAAATATAACTCCAGGATCATCAATGAAGGAGAGACTGAATCATCCGCTTCTTTAAAAAAAGGGAAATATATTCAAGCCTCGTTTGCTAGAATCAACTTTTTTTGAATATTGCTGAGCAAGCCAAACATTTTGGAAGTACTAGCAATGAAATAAGCAATTAAATACCAAAAGGCCAAAGGTTATTAAATGCTAAATGTTGGGGGCGAGTAAGCTTGTTTCTGTTTCCATGGGACAAAAATGGGTCAATGTGTAGGCTTCACAGGAAGAGAAATCTCAGCCCACAGGTGAGGGAGAAATTACAAAGTTGCTTCTTACAAAATTTACTTTCCCAGTAATTATCTAACAAAAATTACTATGTCTCTAATAAAGTGGAGCAATGTTTTGGAGAAAAACTGGAAGATACAGAAATGTTGGAAGAATGAAAATCAAATCTTTCATCACCCACCATACTAAGCCAGTAACTGTTAGCATTTAAGTCTTTCATGAAGAACACTCTAACAGTGGAAGTGGTCCAACAAGGGTAATTGCTTTCAAAGGAAATGAGTTCCCCATCATTAGAGGTATGTAAGCAAAGACTGGGTGACTCCTGGCTAGGGACCGGTGAAGACGGACACATCCATAAGGTGGGGAGGATGTGGGTTAGGACTGAAAGACACGTAACAGTCCTTCCTACTTGGGAACAACAGAAATCTAAGTGACACAGTAATTAAGGATTATTCAGAATCCAGCACAAATTCTGGCACATGGCAGGTGCCAGCAAACATATATTAAATGAAAATAAGAGAAAAAAAGGGAGAAGAGAGGAAAGGATTTAGGAACGAAAAGAGGGAAGCCGGAGGGAAGAATGATTGATTGGCTGCCAGATTCCAGATTCCAGCCGGATTCCTTAATCACTCCTCAACTATTCATTCAGTTCCCACCCTGTGTCAGACATTGTACTGCCGGCCAGGGCGGCAAAGATTCAAGCTGCAGCCCCCCAGCTCAGTTCCCCCGTGGGAAGCCCTACTTGGCTACACCGTCCTTGTCTGAGGGTGTGGCGGGCCTGGGGTGTCACGGCCACCAGGCTGGGGAACCAGGAAGGGTTACAGAAAAATGTTGGATGGTCCGAATTGTGCAGTGTGTAGCGGTGGAGTTGGAGGGAGGTCTGGGCAAGTGCCTGCAATCTGGAAAGACCCTTGGGACCGCTTCCCCTTATCAGGTGAGCAAGTGGGAAACGCCAGGCCAGGGCCTCCCGTTCGCCTCCACCGAATCACCCCTGGGGTCACAGCCACAAAACTGCATTCTGGTGGCACAGCAGACCCGGTGGTGTTTTCCACCTAAGAGTAGTTTGAATTTTATCAGATCAGCCGGGGCTTGTTTTTGAGTCTGTGGAATGATGGGAGGCTCTCCCCTGGGAAGTTGGGATGAGGTTACGCTGACAAGCCTAGAATTTTGCTTATGACTTTAGGGCAATGTTTGGCTGCAAACCTGCACGGCTACAGTCAAGGTGACAAAGACGATATGTACATATATACGCACACATGCACAGATATATATTGTACAAAATAATAAACATTATCTAAAATATCTAACATATAATAAATAAATATATCATATGTCTTGTACAATATAGAACATCTGTACTACATAATATAAATGAAATATATTAAATGTATTATGTAATGTATTATATGTATTGCATAATATATATAAAATATATGCATGTATATGTACATATAGGTATATATGTATTATATCATATATATCTGTGTATTGTAATGGGGATAATACATTATATTATCCTCATCACATATGTATTATAATATGAATATATGTATAATATATAATGTATATATGTATTATAATATATATTATAATTACATATATTATTATAATGGGGATAATACATTATTATCTCCATATATGCATGAGGGAACCAAGGTCTAGCGATATTAAATAACTGGCCCAAAGCAACAAAGCTCACCTGAGTTTGGACTAACATCACTCTGACTCCAAAATCTACACTCTAAAACAATATGATGTGTTGTCTCCCCCGATTCTCAGAACATTTGATTCTCATAGAGTCATGATTGCCCAGGCAGGAAACAGCATGCACAACCAACAAATATAACTCCAGTATCTTCATTCTTTAAAAAAATGGAAATATATTCCAGCCTCGTTTGCTAGAATCAACTTTTTGGATACCAATAAATTACCTTCTGTCATCTGGGGACGCTTCCTCCTTTCCTGGGTGGTCCTCAGGCTTCAGGGTGTCCTTGCAAGGCACCAAGCTGCCACCTGAGTTAGGCAAATCTCAATGCCAAAGGTTTTGAGAAATATGGAACCTCCCCTCTCTGTCCTTCCATCTATACCCGACAGTCACTGGCTCCTGCCTGGCATGCTTGTTGCTGAGTGGCTCTTAAGTGCATGATCTATTCCGCTCTACGGATGTCCATGGCCCTAATTCACTTCCTCGCCATCTCTTGTCTGGATGAAGGCTCCAGACTCTCGAACTGGCTCCTTGACTCAGCCTCTGCCTGCATGATCTTCCTCGGGCACACATTTGATCAAGGTGTTTCTCTGCTCAGAACATTCCTGGTGGTTCCCTGTCCTCAGCCATGCTGCTCAAAGCATAGTCTGTGGACAGGTTCCAGCCGTGAGCTTTGTTTCTGGCCATGCCAAGATAGGTACACAAGTGAAGAGAGCATTTGGGAATGCATGCAGACATTTACCATTGCCAAGCTACCCACGTGAGTGTTGAGTCGATGTGTGTCATTGACCAGGGTCCATTCAGGATGGGCTGAACCGACATGGTGAGCTCTGTATTCCCGGTGATTGTGAAAGGCTGGGGAAGTAACAACCACAAGCAGTCCTTCACCACAGAGAGTCTGAGAAGTTCAGGTTACAAGATAAAGTCCAAAGTCTTCACTACAAGCCCCTCACTGCCCAGTCTTGTCTATGGTTCTTCCAGCATCTTCTGAAACTCCTCCTGCACCTTCCCCCATCTTGGAAGCAATCTGACTGTCCTCCACACACTATGTACATATTAATTCTTTCTGAAATGCCTTTCCCTGTCTCCTTGGTCCCCAGACATTCTCTCCTCGTCTCATGACAATGTCTTGCATCTCATGATAGCACTGTAGAACAGCTTCTGTGAAGTCACTTCTGATGCAAGGACTCACTCCTTCTGTCCTTTTACACTGCCCAGTTTATTTACTCAAAAAGCATTGTGGCAATGTCAAGTTTGGAATGATGCGAATAAGACAAAATCCTTTCTATTAAATGATTGCTCTTCTACGAAAATACATTCCTCGTGTGTTTTCTGTGTTCTGTCTCCTTGAAGACTGTGGCTGAGTATTAAGCATCTTGGTGTCTCCATGGTGTGGGCATTGGGGGAACTCAAGGAATGATGCACATGTGACTAACTTTTTAATGTATATTATTTATTTTATTATTTATTTTCTTGAGTCGGAGTTTCATTCTGTCGCCCAGGCTAGAGTGCAGTGGCACACTCACGGCCACCACAGCCTTGACCTGCTGGCCTCAAGAGATTCATCCACACCTACCAAGTAGCTGGAACTACAGGCATGCACCACCACACTCAGCTAAGTTTTAAAACTTATTGTAGAGATGAGGTCTCGCCATGTTGCCCAGGCTGATCTCAAACCCCTGGTCTCAGGCAATCCTCTCGTCTCTGCCTCCCAGAGTGATGGTATTACAGGTACAAGCCACTGCACCCAGCTAGGATTAATGTTTTAAATGATGATTGAATCATAAAGAGGTCCTGGAAAATCCTCTACCATTTCAGTCTCATTGGCTTTCGTTTCCTCCTTACTGCGGACAGGATTTGAGCTGTAGGACACCCCCAGTTCCTTTCGATCTCAAATACTGTTCTCTCGAGACAGGGAGTTTACCTTATGGGAAGCCCCTTTTCCCAGAATCCCCTAGAAGAGGGCTCTCACTCTTCCTACTGTCACCTTATACCAATTCCTCAGACTCGAAACACTTCAGTAGCAATCACAGGGATACACGTGGCTCCATTTCTCAAGACTTTGCCCTGGGCATTTCTCAGTGACACGTCTCTCTTGCGATGGTGTCTTTCACCTGCACGTAGGCTGCTCTTGGACCAGGTGACTGAAATAGAAACGAAACAACTTCAGATCTGGATTATTTCCTATCTACTTCTCTAGGTGTTGCTGGGAACTTGAGGCCACAGGAAGACATGGCACCTGTCTCCACCTTGTCCTAGAGCTGTAATCCATAATCCAAACATCATCCATAATGCAACAGACATGGCGCATCTTCCACTGAACATGTAAAGCTAGAAACAGGCTGGCGCTGTGCATCGTTAGGTCAAATTGGCCCCGTTACACCTACTGAATTACGCTGCCTTCCCTCTCTTTTCACTCAATAGATCAGAATCCACAGAATTGTCGGCTGAAATGGCTGTGATCCTTTGGGTTGTCAAATAGATCCGAGTCTCTTGTTACCCACAAGATTTCAATGCAATAGAAAATTCCTTCTAGACCTGGCCCGACATTCAGTTCATTTGGAATAAACAAGTTTTATCTGACCGAATTCTTCTGTTGCTCACATTTTATTTCATTGACAAATTGATTTAATCTTGAGTCACTTCGCCATCATGGGCAGTGATCACTTTCCATCGAAGAACTGCCTTTCCAGAAAAGCGGGCCAAACACTCTGAGAGTGCAGTCTCCCTCCTGGGCCTTCCCAGGGCTGCTTCCTTTCACCCAGAACACACATCCCAAAACCCCCATGGCTGGATCTGACTCATCCTTCGCGTCTCCAATTAGATCGCACCACCCTGGGCCCCCTGCGAGTTCCCCAAACAGGGGCAGAAAACCAGTCTTTGAAAGATGTGTGAAACCATGGAATATAATGCAGCCATAAAGAAGGACAAACATATGGACTTCACAGCAACTTGGATGGATTTAGAGTCGATCATACTCCATGCTCTATCACAGAAACAAAGAACAGAGTACCATATGTTCTCATCCATAAGCGGACTTGAACAATCATCATAATACTATAAGAAAGGGATTGGCAGTAGTGGGAAATTGCCAGGGGAGGGGGGTTGGGTTTGGCAGTTGAGGGAAACAGCTAGGAGAGAGAGGGGCACACCTCATCAACAAGGGTACCTGCATAATCGTTTGTACACCTAACCCTGAATTGTACCCCGCATCTTTAAAACTAAAAAAAAAAAAAAAAAAAATACCAATGTCAAATCTTTCCTCACTTGGTTTTGAGCAGCGTCAATAGCAGGTCCTAACTGTGATATCCCCCTCTCCCAATTCGGTTTAAAAAGAGTATTCCAACTAGCAAAGGTGGAAGAGCCCGACGTTTGTATTTCCTCAAACAATCACATAATTCTTTTCAGGAATACTCAACTGAGTCAGAAACATCTAACAACGTGGTCAAAAATACTATAAGAACAATTGCAAAGGGGTAACGGAGCTCACTGGAAATGTCCCAGTCGGGCAAAATACTTCAAAAGTGGAGTTAAGAATATTTTCGGAGGGATGACTTGAACTCCACCCTGTCCACCTGTCATCTGTCATAATGCTCCCCCAAACAAAAAACAAACCAGCAAAACTATTCTCCAAGAATTGGGACAGTGCATCTTGCTCAGCGATTCCTTTGTCCAAGACCACAGGAGAGAATGAGTCTGCCGTGACTGTCTGGGGAAACCTCCCGGCAGAGGCTTCTGTCCCCCAGAACACCACTGCCCTTGTGATTGGTTTCAGATTCCTTTCACGGAATTGACAGGCCAGCTCCCCTGCTCCCTTTTCTCTGGTGTCATACCCACTGCCTGCTAAACACATCCCTATTTTCAAAGCATCGTCCCCCGCAGGAATTCCCAGAGGGAGCCACACACCCAAGAGGAGGGAGATAAGAGCCTAAAAACTCGGTTTTAATTGCATATGGATTTGTGAAACTTGCTCTGATGAACAGGTCAGGCCGTAACAAAATATCTCTTACAGTTTAATGAAGAGGATTTTTTTTCCTCTTCGAGAAAGTGAAAGAAAGAGTCAGATAAGTCTGAGACACTTCCCTCCACCCACCCCCAAGCAATAATTTGATTCACACTGGCCAAGTCGTTTGATGGCAAGAGTTACTGATGAATAAAACCACTTTCAACGGGCTCTGGCACCCTCTGCTGGCAATTAGTGCTCTGACCAGAGTTGCAGGACAGGATTTATCGTCACTGCAAGCTGGAGTTGACCTTACACTTCACTCACTTTAAGGATGAGGACACGGAGAGTGAGAGTCTCATTCAGAAACGTCATTTTGCTTGCTAGTAGAAACCGTCCTGTGGTCCAGGAAGCACCCTGCCACCTAAGGCACTCCCTTTTCCAAATACTATGTTTCCTTGGGGTGTCCTTGAATACGTTATTGACCTTCTCCGATTCTCATTTACCATCTGTCAAACAAGATAATAATGAAGATGAAGTCGTTTAGAAAAAATTGAAACAAGGTACCATTCTTCAAAAGATATTACTCCACTGACAGCTCCTCTCTTTATCGTCATCATCCTATCGATCGCCATGGTTGCTTGAATCACCGAGTTATCTAGGCTGGCGGGTTCCCCTCCTTATTCACTCACTGTTCCATGCATTTGGTGAGTGAGAAAATGAGTTGTAGATGGCTGTTCTTTGGTTAAGGTGATGCAAATAACTGCTCTGGGGCACGTTTGGTCTGTGCCCCTATTTACAACAAATTGCAACTCATATAACTTCAGGACTAGCTAACATATAGATGTGGTGTTCATCACAACTCTCCTTACTAATTGACTAAGATACCACCTTCTTCCATTGGACCGAAGTCCTCTCCCCTCCTTTCTTTGTGTCTGTCTAATTCAGCACCATCGCAGGCAAGTTTACGACGGAACTGTCATTTCCTGTGTCAGAGTGAATGTGCTAATTACAGGAAGTTTGGGGAATTCATGTCATTTTGCCCATTTGTTTTTAATTTATATTAATTTGGCACTACAAAAAAAACCTGGATGAATTCATAAATGTTAGAAAGTCTTCCAGAGTGAACCTGCTCTGATAAATCTGGTCCGCTTGACGATATAAAAATGATAGCCTTGCTGAAAAACATCTTATAGACTGACCTGACTTTAGGCAGAAAACGTACAATAGCAAGGTGGGTTATTGCTTGGAAAACTCTTTACCCATTGTGTAGGACTATCTTCTTCAATCACATGGGTATTTATTAAATGTCAGTTATATATGGGCCTGTAGACACAGGGAGTAAGAGAGACTGCTTAGATTCCAGAAAGTTTATATCCGGCAGGGAAACTGCTTGTTGATCAAGTATCACTTGGTTCTTTCTTCTTTCCCACCATAAACTGACTGTAGTGACTGTACTTAAAACTTAGTGCTAAGTCGTTGCCCCCTGGGATTTGGCTATGAAGTGATTTTGAAAATACACACAATTTAAAAAGATTTTTCTTGAATACACACATGAAAGCAAGTTTTGAAATAGAGAGCTGTAGGAATATGAGCTACTAATGCCCCAGATATTTTGACTCTCAGCTCATCATCTTTTCTTGTTTTGTTTTGTTTTGTTTTGTTGAGTTGGAATTTCACTCTGTCACCCAGGCTGGAGTACAGTGGCATGCTCACGGCCACCACAGCCTCGACCTGCTGGGCTCAGGCGGTCCTTCCGTCTCAGCCTTCCAAGTAGCTGGAACTCCTGGAGCGTGCTACCATGCTCACCATGCTCAGCTATTTTTTTTTTATAGAGACAAGGTCTCACCAAATTGCCCAGGCTGGTCTCGAACCCCTGAGCTCAGGCAATCCTCTCACCTCGGCCTCCCAAAGTGCTAGGATGACAGGCATGAACCATCATCTTTTAATCACGCTGAGAACTTGGAGCTTTATCATTCAAAACATTGGCCGGCATGGGTAGTCAAAGCATGGGCATCCCTGTGGCACAGACAATGCTTTAAAGCAAATCCTGTGTTTCAGCATGCAGATTTGGTTCCTATCAACTCAGTCAGACTTCTTAAGCTATCATTTTGAGAGATACACAGATATTTATTGGATATCTTCCATATGCCAGGCATTCTGCATGGTACTTTCCTCTGGTGGTTCAGCATGGTCGTTAAGGTCACATCAGACGAACACCCTGAGTTCAATCTCAGCTCCATTAACCTCTCTGTAGCCTCTGTGTCATCTCTTTACAATAATAATGATAGTACTCCATTATAAAGTAATTATGATAATAAGATGGGTTAACTTAGGTAAAGTGTCCAGCATAGCACCTACACCTACACATATGAAATTAAAACTAAAAGTGGGCCAGGTATAGTGGCTCACACCTGTAATCCCAACACTTTGGGAGGCTGAGACAAGAGAATTGCTAGAGTCCAGGAGTTTTAGATCAGCCTAGGCATCATGGCAAGACCTCATCTTTCCAAAAAAATGAAAAAAAAATTAGGCAGGTGTGGTGGCATGCGTCTGTCGTCCCAGCTACTCGAGAGACTGAGGTGAGAGGATCGCTTGAGACCAAGAAATCAAGGCTGTGGTGAGCCGAGATCGTGCTACTGCATTCCAACCTGGAAGACAGAGACCCCAACTAAAGAAAGAAATAAATAATAGAATACAAATAAAAGTGGAGATGTGAAATCAAATACACAAGGCCAGTAAGCAGTGATGCAGGGATCAAAATATGACTGAGTTCAGAAACCTGAAGGCTGTTTTGAAACATGTGTAACCCATACTCTTTTCACCCCTAACAAGCTTTCTAACAAATCGAGGCATTACTCATGGAAGGGTAGTGATGACAGCATTGTGTAGTAGCAGTGAACAAGAAGCCCTGTGTTAGTTACAAGAACCAGTTCCATGCAGACCTTGGAAGATGCGTCCACCGAATGGAAAGGTGTCTGAAGAGTTTAAGTTAGCTAGAAACCCAAGTTTCCACACACCTGAGAAGGCTGCATACTGAATGAAGCCCACTTGGAATCATACAGTATAAAAAGGCAAACTACAGAGATAGGAAAAAGTTCAGAGATTGTCAGGGGTTGGGGAAGAAAGACTAAAACAGCAGACTGCAGAGGTTATTTGAGTTGTAAAACCATTCTGCATAAGCCTGTGATGACAGAGACATGTCATTATATGTCTGTCAAACCGATAGCGTGTAGGACGCTAAAAGCAATCCCTAATGTGAGCATGGGTTCTGGGTGACAATGCTGTGTTAATGCAGGTTCATTTTTCATAACAAATGCACCACTCTAGTGGGAGATGTCGGTAATGACAGGGGCTGTGAAGGGGTACCTTTCGCTCCGTTTTGCCGTGAATCCAAAACTGCTCTAAAAATAAAGTCTATGCCAAAGTCCCGAAGAGTTTTTCCTTGGTTTTCTTCTTGAATTTTTATAGTTTCAGGTCTTCACTTAAGTCTTGAGTCTACCTTGAGTTACTTTTTTTCATGGTGAAAAACAGGAGTCCCATTTCATTCTTCTGTACGGGCTGTCCGATTTTCCCAGCACCATTTATTAAATAGGGTGTCCTTTCCCTGGTGTTTGTTTTTGTCTGCTTTTTTGAAGATCAGTTGGTTGTAGATATTTGGTCTTATTTCTGGGTTCTTCATTATCTTCCATTGGTCTATATATATACTTTTATATCAGTGTCATGCTGTCTTGGTTACATTTAGTCTTGCAGTATAATATGATGTCTTTAACTTTGCTTTTTGTTGTTGCTGTTGTTTCTGGTTTGGGGTTGTTTTGCTTTTCCTGGAATTTCTTTGGTTATTTGGGATCCTTTTTTGTTTCTCTATGAATTTCAGGATTTTTTTTCTAATTCTGTGAAAAATGGTTAAAACCCCAAAAACAAATGCTACAAAAACAACGATAAATAAATGAGACTTAAACTAAAAAACTTCTGCACAGCAAAAGAAATAACCAACAGAGTGGGAGAAAATATTCAAAAACTACACATCTCACAAAGGACTAATACCCAGAATCTTCAAGGAACCCAAACAAAACAGCAAGAAAAGAAAGCAAATAATTCCATTAAAAAGTGGACAAATGGCATGAACATAAACAGACATTTCTCAAAAGAAGATAGCCAGTAAACATGAAAAAAATGACTCAACCTCTCTAATCACAGGCAAATGTAAATTAAAACCACAATGAGCCGTGTTCAGTGGCTGAGCCTGTAATTCCAGCACTTTGGGAGGCCAAGGTAAGTTGATTGCCTGAGTCTGTGGATTTGAGACTGTCCCCAGCAAGTTGGTGAGACCTCGTCTCTACAATAAATCAAAAATTAGCCTGGTGTGGTAGCACATGGCTATAGTTCCAGCCACTTGGAAGGCTGAGGTAGAAGGATCACAGGCACCCAGCAGGTCGACGCTGAGGTAGCCGTGAGCATGCCACTGCACTCCAGCCTGGACGACAGTGAGACTCCAACTCAAAAAACAAAACAAAAAAAAAACCACAATGACATACCACATTACACCAATCAGGATGGCCATTATTAAAAAGTCAAAACATATAGATGTTGGCACAGATGTGGTCAAAAGGGAATGCTTATACGCTGTTGGTGAGAATGTAATTTGTACAACCTCTATGGAAAATAGTTTGGAGATTTTTCAAAGATCTAAAAGTAGATATACCATTCAGTCTAGCAGTCCCACTACTGGGTATCTATCCAAAGGAAAATAAGTCATTGCATCAAAAAGACATCAGCACTTAAATGTTTATTGCAGCACAATTCACAATTGCAAAGATATGAAATCAACCTAAGTGCCCATCAACCAAGAACTGGATACAAAAAATATGATATATATAATATATATATATACATTATACATATGTATAGCATATCATATATTATATATCATATCATATATTATATATCTATCAATGCATTATGTATATATATATGAATTGAATAGTGTCTTTTGCAGGAACATGAATGGAACTGGTGGCCGTTAACCAAAGTGAAGTAACTCAGAAACAGAAAACCAAATACTGCATGTTCTCACTTACAAGCAGGACCTAAGCTATGGGTGTACAAGGGCAGGCAGAGTGTTACAATGGCTATTGGAGACTCAGAAGGGGAGGGTTTGGGGGTGAGGGGTGAATAACTACCGATTAGGTACAAGGTACACGATTCAGATTAGAGGTACACTACAAGTCCAGACTTCACCAAAATGCAATCATCCATGAAACCAAAACCACTTGTACCCCTAAAGCTATTGATATTTTTAAAAATTAAAAAGCAAATTATTTTAAAAAATAAAGTAAAAATTAGTAAATACAAGAATAGTAAAAAGTAATACCAGGTCAATGCAAAAAAATAAAAGTAAGAAAGTAGAGGTCCCAGCCTTGATGACTAACAAGATAGAATTTAGATCCCAAAGCACTAGAAGTCATTTTATAATGCCAACGTAAATTCATTTAATTGAAAATAAAACAGGTGTAGCTATTAAAATTTGTTTACTTTATAACCTAGCAACACATTTCATAAGTCACTGTCTAAATGAGACAAAAGAGAAAATACACACACACACTAACAGCTGGAGAATTTAACACATCTATCTCAGCTCAAGATAGATGAAGCAGGCCCCAAATCAGCACTTCACTGTGCAACTGATGTCACTTGTGTCTCAAGTCAACATCTGAATCTCCCCTCTGAGTTCAGTTACATGGGAGGTTCACAGTTCCAAACGGACATCCACTCGACTCCTGCTGACAGCATGTCCAACATCTATCTCCAGTATATTTCATTTTCTGTCCCAGGGATCCTACATCCAGACATTGGTAAGAGCCCAGTGCGAGTACATATGCACAGCCCAAAAGCACTGCTCTGAAGGATAACCCCCAACATTGCAGATAATTACTTTATGGCCCACCTCACAGTACATGACTGTAAGAGGCGTTATAAATACTTGGAGAAGCCTGGTGAACAATGAGACCCATCTTTCCCAAGTGGCACCCTCGACAACACATTCTTGTATAGAGTAACAATAAGAGTATTCTCTGATAATAAATAATAAAACTAAACAATTATAACAGTAGCAAAAACTGTCTCTTCTATTTAGAATTTTCTTTAAAAATATTATTTAAAATTGTTTGGTTCTAGAAGAAAGACAAAGTTTTACCATTTCTGAAAAATAGAATGACTATATGACATATCTATATGTGATCAAGTTAGAGCAGTTATCAGAGATTTTATAGTATTATATTTTTATATCATTGAATGGCAAAAAATAAAAATAATAAAATATAATAAAAATAATATAAGTGCTCAGAAAAGTTAGAAAAAGAACAACAGCAAAAATAGCTGAGAGAAATCATGACTAAAGATTAAATTAGACTATGATGAGTTAGAAAAAACAGTAAAACTCATAAATAATAACTCTAAAACCTGGTCCTTTTGTTTAAAAAGAAAAAGCAAAAAGTAGGTAAACTACCAACTATCTAATCCAACTGAAAAAGGGAGAAAACCCAAATACACAAAATTGGAAATAACAGCCATCAAAATAGAAAAAAATTTGAAATCATTGAATAATTGCTTTGTAAAATCTAAATGGGAATAATAATTTTTAGAAAATACAACTAACTGAAATTGAACTCAATAAACACAAAGTTTAAAAACATTCATATTAGCAGATACAATAATTCAGGTTTCTGTATAAAAAGTACTAGCCCCAAATAGTTGCACAGGAGAATTATTCTAATCTTTAAAGTTCAGATAAACCCAATGTTATTTAAAAGAAAAAAAATATCAGGCTTGAAGTAAAATAATATTGATCCATAAATGTGATAAACATTATACAAAAAAGGAATCTAGAAACAAATTTCAATGTTGCATGTGGTTGCAAATGTTAAATTAAATGTTTGCAAACAGAACTCAACGGCACATTAACAAACATTGTCTACAAGGGTGATTTATTCCAGTAATTCAAAGGTGGTTTAGCATTAATAAATTCATTAATATAATCCACCATGTTATTAGAATTATATTTAAAATGATAGTATTTTGAAAAAAAATTGAACACATTCATACTAAAAATGCTCAAAGAAATAAGATTTGAGGAATATTTAATATAGTCAAATTAAGCTCCAAAAACAAGCATATATATACTGGAGGAAACGTTAAATGCCGTGCCATTAAAGTCATAAAAAAAAAATGCCAAAATCTCTCTCACTTTTAGTGATATTGTTGGAGATACTAGTCAATGAAATTAGAAAGAATAAAGCAGTTAGAGGCATAAAGCTTGGAATTGAAGGGGTAAAATTACCCCTTTTTATAGAAGCTGTGATTATGTGTTTGGAAAATCTAAAAGGAACAATGGAAAAATAACAAAGGAACAATGGAAAAATAACAAAATCTATAACTAACTTTTAGTAGAGACACATACTATAGAATTATTCTACAAAATCAGTAGCTGTTATATATGCACATAAAAAGAACAATTAGAAATTTTAATGTAAGAAAATACCCATCACATATAGTAAAAAAGACAAAATATGGAGGGAAAAATTTAGCAAGAAATGCTCAAAGTTGTATGAAGTAAATTATAAAATGCTCTCAAAAGATACAAAATATGACTTGATCCAATGGCAAAATATAGCTGTCTTTTGATAGACAGGTATACTATTTTAAATCATTGGGACCCAAGTTAATGTATGAATTTAACACAAATCTGATGTAATTGCTACCTCTTTTTCTGGAGGTAAGTACCCTGTTATCCCAGCCCCCTTATTTTCATGCCTTTTATTTATTATCCACCCCCCACCCCTTGAGTGTGAGTGAGAACTGCGACTTGCTCCTGGGCAAAGATGACGGGATGCTCTCCATGATGAAGTTTCATTATGTGAGACTCTGTCTGGCAGACATGCTCAAGAGACACTCTCGCTGAGTGGAAGTCACTTGTCAAATGGCGAGGACACATTCTCAGATGTCTCTAGGAACCATGGGCGGCTCCAGGCTATGGAAGACAGCCTCCAGGAAACAGGCTGCAAAAAGTCAGGGCACTGGGCCACACAACCACAAAGAAATTGACTCTGTCAAAACCCACCTGAGCTTGAAAGCAGATTCTTTCCTAGTCAAGATTCCAGATGAGAATGCAGCCCAGGCCATATCTTGACTGAAGCCTTGTGAGACTATAAGCAGAGGATCAAGAGAAGCCACGCCTACATTCCTGACACAGCAACTGAGAAACTAAGCATATGTTGTTTTAAGCTGCTAAGTTTGTGATAATTTTTTACACAACAGGAATAAACGAAAAATGCAAATATACAGTAAATGCTGAACAAAAATATATGAGTATTGTAGGTATGGAGTGGCTGGCTTGCCAGATATTTAAACAGAATATAAAGTCTCTATAAAAATAATTTGTTCTGGACCCAGAATAGACAGACATATCAAAGGAACAGAATAGGAAATCCAGACAGATTCAATGGCATATGGTTTTTCATAATATTTCTAAAGGCAACATCTTGAAGTAGTATGATAACTGTGTAGACATTTTTAAAAGTTAGAATTAGATTTGTTATTTACAACAGAATAAATTATAAATGTATAAGCAACTTAAGGTAAAATGCAACTTTGTATGCAAGAAAAAAACATGAGTGCATTTTTCCTCATTCACCAATGAAGAAAAATGTCCCAACTGTGTCTCAATATCTAGCAGCAATAAGAAAAATAATTGATACATTTGAGTCAATAAAAATGTAAAATGGTTGTATGACCAAACAAAACAAACCCAATAAAAACCCTGAAAAACATATTTGCAATGTGTATTGTGAACAAATCGGGTTTTTTTCTTTACTATATAAAAAACCTGTACTATAAATAAAAGGCCAAAACATTTTTATATAAAAAGAAGGGGCAGAGATACAAAGTATCCATATACAAGAAATATAAAGGGCTTTTAAATGCATGAAAAGATCCTTCACTTGACTCATAAGAAGAAAAGTAAAAACTAAAACTATGCTGATGGACAAAGCAGGTTGTGAGAACGTAATCTCATGTATGGCATGTAGAGATAAAAAATGTTTCAACCACTGTGAAGGAGAATTTGGTAGTATCTAAGAAAATTACATGTGCACTGAGTTCGTGTCCCAGTTATCCCACTTCCGGGAATGCATTTCAAAGCCACACTGACAAAATATCACCCAAGGCCAGGGCAGACTGCGTCACACAGACCTTTCATCCATCTCTCTCTGTCCACACCCTCGTCATGGACATGATATTGTCTTGACTCTGAGGCTTGTTTGAATGATGACATGTGAGTGGAAGTGACAGTGTGCCAATTCCAGCTAGGCCTTAAGAAATAGAAACAATAAATGCCTTTTAAAAAATATTCAATTGAAGCATTGTGGTTATTTGCTTACATTGCTTTTTTTGTAGCAAAATCTGATACAAAGAAAGCATCAGATAACAAGTCATCAAAAAACAACCTAAATGGCCATCACTAGTGGTCTGGTTGAAGCAGCCATGAACCAACACCACAAATAATTACTACGCTTTATGCTTAAATCATTTTTCGCAGCAAGAAAAACTGCCACTTAACTAGATTAATTTTAAATGGCTGTAAGCAATTATTTATTTTGAGAATCTCGAAATGTTGAGTTACACAGAGTATTCAGTGTTTCATGAATATTGCTAGCATTCCTCAAGCAACCACCCCCCAAGTTACTGCTTTGACCCAGTCATTGTTTTCAGTCCCAGCAAATCCAAATCAGAAAGTGTGAATGTCAAATGAGGATTCTTCTCCAGAAGAGAAGCATGAGTTAGCTGTGAGCCTGGAGTCTCAGACTTTTTTCTCATGCAAAGTGATCTCACATTCTTCATGGCCAACATGTATGAATGAGTAGCAAGGGACAGTTGGGAGTACACATTGCTGGTTGTACATGCCTGCAGATTCCGCTTTCTAATTGCTGTGGGAACAACAGGTCATGACAGACAAGATCAAAGGCTTAGGGTCAGACAGATAGAAACTCTGAATCCTGCTTCATCATTTCAAAACAATTTGAACTATGATCATCGACTTAGCCTTTGCAAAACTCAAGTTTCTTGTCCATCTAACAGGGATCATAGCACCTACCATGAAGAAGTGATGTGACAGTGAAAAGAAGGAACAAATCTAAAAGTTCTACATCTTGCTTGGAAGATGGTTGGTGTCCAAATATGTTTGTTTGTTTGTTTGTTTCCTGCCTTCATTTTTTCTCATTAAAATTGTGGAAACATAAGTGTAGATATGGGCTCTGAACTCTCCTAGTAATAGTCAAATTCTAGGTTTTCACTTAGATTTTAAAATAAGCTTATATAAAATTATTGTTACTCCTACTGAAATATAAACACAAAACAAAAATTCTTGAGAACTCATGGGCATAATTACATGAAACTTGGCAATGAAATATCAAAGCTTCAAAATTAGTATTGCATTGAAGGAATCTCTTCATCTTGTTTAATCTAAATGTGCATGTTGGATCTAATTTGCAATTATGCACTTTTTCTTCCAAAAAAAATTAGCTGGGTGTAGTACCATGCATCTGTAGTCCCAGTTACTCAGGAGGCTGAGGCAGGAAGATGGCAAGTGATGGGAGCAAGTTCTATCATCTGGACCACTTGAGTCAGTTTTGATTCATTGATTTTTAACCACATTTTGGCTCATAGTTAGACTGCTATAACAAAATGCCATAAACTAGATGGCTTACCAGCAAGGCATTTATTTCTCATGGTTCTGGGGTCTGGAGAGTCCAAGATCAAGGAACCAGCAGATTTGGTGTTTAGTGACAGCACACTTCCTGATTCATACAATCGGCACTTTCTCACTGCGTCCTCTTGTGGTGGAAAGGCAAAGCAGAACTCTGGGGCCTCGTTCATGAGGGCACTAATTCCACTCATGTGGGCTCTGCCTTCCTAATCTACTCACCTCCCAAAGATCCTACCTTCTAATACTATGAGTTGGGGATTGGGTTTAAACACATGAAGTGAGGAATGGGAGGCACAAACAGCCAGACCATAGAAATACCCTGTAAATTAAAATTAACAGTGCAACAATGTTTGGCCTCTAACCGAAAATTATCAGGCATGGATAAAGCAGCAAAATGTGAACCAGAATGCGGTTAAAAATCAATTCGTCAAAACTGACCCAGAAGTGGTACGGATGATAAAACTTGTTCCCATCACCCGAACTATTCCGACCTGAGCTGTGGCTCACAACTCTAGCATTGAAACCTGGTTTTTCTTTTAACTCTTGAAAATTTTCTTGCTCTTGAATTTAAGATCAGCATTGTTTCTGGCCAGGCGCAGTGGCTCAAGCCTATAATCCCAGCACTTTGGGAGGTCGAGGCGAAAGGATTGCCTGAGCCCACAGTTTCGAGACCAGCCTGGGCAACATGGTGAGACTTCGTCTCTGCAATAAAAAATAAAATAAAATAAAAATCAGTCAGACGTGGTAGTAGGAGTTTGTTGTTCCAGCTACTTGGAAGGCTGGGGCAGAAGGATTGCAGGTCGAGGCTGGGATGGCCTTGGATGTGACACTACACCCCAGCCTGTGTGACAGAGTGGGACTCCAACTCAAAAAACAAAACAAAACAAAAAAAGATCAGCAATTTCTTTTGTAGAATCACAGCCTAAGGTTGTGTACACATTTAAAGTAGCAAAGCAGATCTTTAAAGACACCTGTAGCCACCACTGTACCTCAAAGTCTTGACTCAGCCTTCTGTTTTATCAACAGACCTCTCTCCTTGAGATTCTTGAAAGACAAAGATTTATCTTGATCCTTCAGCAAACTAGAATCTTCACTGTGTCAGGTAGCATCAATAATAACTGAGAGAGAGAGAGACCAGGTGGATACAGCTGTGTGTCCAGTGAAACCACTAGATGGTGCAATGTCTTCACTTTTTTGTAACACTAACGCCCAGAGGAGAATTTAGTCCTTTGAAAGGGACACTGCACCAGACAGCCATCCTAGTATGTCATTCCAGCACTTACCTTACTTGTTGA
Source organism: Carlito syrichta (assembly GCF_000164805.1). Classification (NCBI taxonomy): domain Eukaryota; kingdom Metazoa; phylum Chordata; class Mammalia; order Primates; family Tarsiidae; genus Carlito; species Carlito syrichta. Next base: position 462,479 of record NW_007258794.1, read on the forward strand.
TGGTCTTGTAGAGGGGACTGAGTGTAATACAGCTTTGCTTTGCTTTGCTTAACTTGAAAGGCAGCTTTTAATTTTTTCAAAAACATTGCTGCTATGGTGAGAGTTTGGGTATTTGAAAAACAAATCATAAGATGGATTCTAATTCCTAGACCCCCACCCTTAAGTATGGGCTGCTTACCTTATTTATCACCCTTGCCCCAGATTCCAGCGTCCTTCAAGTCCCAGGATGGTTTTCTCTTATGAAGATTTCACTGTCTTTCCAGTCCACTACTATCCCCTTTCCCCTAAATTCTTATAATACTTTTGCATCGCCTCTTACTAGATAGCACTAGTAACACTGGGAAAGTTACCTGATCTACTATGGGCTCAATTTTCTCCTCTATATAATAGAAACAATGATTTTACATCTCATGAAATAGTGATGTTTTAAAAAAGATACATATAAATTAGAACAGTGTTCAACTCATAGTTAATTATCATAAATATATTTATTTTCCAGTCTTTGATAATATAGGTAGTATAATTTCTCACTGTCCTATGCTTCAGTCACACACTTAGTAAATATTCCTTGAACACGCATGACTTGCCAAGCATCTGCTTGCTGCCAGAGATGGAGCAGTGAAAAAGATTTACATGACCCACACCTTCATAAGCCTTACAGTAGAGGAAGGGAGAGAGAGATAAATCATTCCAGTTAGCTCTACAAAGAGAAAATGTGGGGTGTTATGGAAGTCTGCAGCAGAAGTAACTTGTCTTGTCATGTGGAACTAAGAAGGTTTCTTCAAGGAAGTATTATCTAAACCGAAGCTTATAAAACTAGCAGCAGTTAGCCAGGTAACGGGGAGAAGTGGGATGCGATTTTAGTTCAGGCTTTGACATCCCAAAGGCAACAACTCAGCCTTGGCAAAGTCATAGCATTCAAATGCTTTTGACTACAACTCATAATAAGAAATATATTCTACATAATGATGTGTGCACAGATGCACACACACATAACCAAAACAAGACTTACTCAAACATTGTTTAATCTTATTGCAAAAATGCATTCTGGTATTATCCATTCTATCCTCTTTTATTAAAGCTATTGGCTTCAGGACACACGTCTGGGCAAAAATTTCTTGAGTAAGACATTAAAAGAACAGACAACAAAAGCAAAAGTAGACAAATGAAACCACATCAAGCTTAAAAGCTTCTGCACAGCAAAAGAAATCATCAACAAAGTAAAGAGAAAACCTACAAAACAGGAAAAAAATATTTACAAACTGTTCAACTGACAAGGAATTAATAATCAGAACATAAAAGTAATGTAAACAATTCAATGGCAAAAAAAATAATCATAATAATTAGGTTTAAGAATGGGCAAAAAATCCGAATAGACATTTCTTAAAAGAAAGCATACAAATGGACATCACTAATCATCAGAGAAATGTAGACAAAGTCACAATAAGATATCATCTCACTCCAGTTAAATGACTCTTTACAAATAGGCAGATAATAACAGATGCTGGTGAAGATGCAGAGAAAGAAAAATGCTTGTATAATGTTGGTGGGAATGCAAGTTATTGCAGCCATTCTAGAAAACTGTGGGGGATTTCCTCAAACAACTAAAAAATAGGACCATACGATCTAGCAATCTCACTGTTGGGTATATATCCCAAAAGGAAATCTGTATACAGAAGGGGTACTGTATTCCCATGTTTATTGCGGTGCTATTCACATTAGCAAGGTAGGAAATCAACCTAAGTGCCCGTCAACGGATGGATAAATAAAAGAAAATGTGATACATTTATTCAATAGAATCTGAATCCGTCCTAAAAAAGAATGGAATCCTGTTATTTACAGCAACATGGATGGACCAGAAGGACATCATGTGACGTGAAATAAGCCAAGCACAAAAAGACAAATATTGCGTGTTCTCGTATATATATATAGGAGCTAAAAAAAAATGATTTCATGGAGGTGAAGAGTAGAACGATGATGATGGTTACCAGAGGCTAGGAAGAATAGCAGGGAAGGTGATAATAAAGATATGTTGGTGAATGGGTGCAAAAATGTAATTAGAGGGAATAAGCTCTAGTAATTGGTGGCACAATAGGGCAACTATAGTCAACAATAATTTATGGCATATTTCCAGACAACTAGAGGAGTAGATTTTAATGTTTCCAGCACAAAGGAATGATAAATGTTGAGGCAATGCATATCCCAATTACCTGATTTGATCATTACATATTATATGCTTGTATCCAAATATCACATGTACTCCATAAATACATATAAATATTATGTATCCACAAAACCAACCCTAACCCTAACAAAGGCCTGAGTTAGGACGCTGTCCTCGGGAAAAGAAAAAGTTGAACAAATTTGAGGGGCAATTTAGGCGTAGGATAGGATTGTCAGATTTAGCTAATAAAAACGCAGGACACACGGTTCAATCTGAATTCCAGATAAATAGCAAATACTTTTTAAGTATACATGACCTGGGACACATTTAAGACATACAACAATATTATTTGTGGTTTTTCTGGAACTTGAATGTAACTGGGTATCTGGCTAGCTGAGCGTGGAGTTTTCAAGACTTAACCATTGATTTCAGTGAGGAAACAAAGGCAAAAGAAGTTACAGATGTCTTTGAGCTTTTAAGTTTTAGGCACTGGAAGCTGGAGATATTACTAAATAAGGAAACAAAGTAAGGATGTCTTGTGGATAGGATAAAGGTTTAATTGGGAACTTACAGCGGGGGGAATAGTCACCAAGTTTTCTCAAAACTCCAGTTCTCAACCAAGAGTGACTTTGCCTATGCTGGGCACTTGGTAATGTTTGGAGACATTTTTGGTTATCACAGCAGGGGGGGCAGGGCTGCTGTTGGCATCCAGAGGATAGATGTCCAGCTTGCTGTTTAACATCCTATACGGCACAGGATAGCTCCTCACAACAGAAAATTGTCCCATCAAGGATGTCAGTAGTGGTGAGGCTGAGAAACCTTGTGCTGCTCAAAAAAAAGGAAAAAAAGGTATATATATACACACAAAGTCTGTATTAGACTTTAATAATCTAATTTTACTCTCTGTTTGACAAGTATTTAATCAGCATCCAATATGTGTCAGGTTACTTACCAGGAACACGAAGATAAATAAGATAGAATATGGGCTTTCTAGACGTTCAGCCCTTCAGGGAAAATTGATATGCAAAAGTCTCTAGATAAAAGCTTCCAACAAGTACACTAAAGAAAAAAATAACTTTCTAAATTTGAGAAAATATACAATGTATTGGCAGCATCCCATAAACATGAACTCTAGAGCATTCAAATGCCAAAAGGGTCCAGTCTGATGGGCAGATCTTTTTTGTAACCTCAGAAAAACATCATGCAGATATAAGTAACAGCCACAAGAATATACCTCAACCCCAATATGGAAAGTGCTGTTGACCGTTACCCAGGCTCAGGAGCGAAGGAGGAAGCACCTGGTGATGGTGAATGCTAGATGTCAATTTGACTAGATTGAGGGATGCCTCCCTGGCTGGTGAAGCTTGCTCTGTGGGGGTATTTCCAGAGGAAATTGACATCCGAGTCAGTGAACTGGGAGAGGAAGACCCGCCCACAGAATGTGGCCAGCACAAAGTGGGCAGAAGAGTGGAACTCTCAGCTCCCTTTCCTTCCTCTCTCCTTCGGGAGTGGGATGTCATTGTCTCCACTGTCATCACATTCTGGGTTCTTTGGTTTATGGACACTGGGACTTGCACCAGGGACCTCTTGGGGCTTTCAACCTTCAGCCTCAGACTGGAGGACTGCACTGGCAACTTCCCTGGTTCTGTGGCTCTTGAACTTGGCCTAAGCCACCCCACCAGCTTCCCTGAGAGTTGAACTACCGGCCTCTGGCTCTCCAGCGGCCTGTCACGGGACCTTGCCTTTATGATTAGGAGAGTCAATTCTCCCTAATAAATTCACTTTCATAGATATCATTGATTCTGTCTCTCTAGAGAGCCCTAACGAATGCACACCTGTTGGTGCCTAACGTTCTCCTAGGTGACATCATATGCCAATTCATTTACTCGTCATAAAAATATTATTGGCTATTACCACGGGCATTTTACCGGTGAAAAATTTGAGGCTCAGAGAAATTATGTAATGTATAAAGTGCATCTTTTGCGCTTCCAGCACCCTCCTCCTGTTTCTATTGTTTTCCTTTTTCATTATTTTATAGCTTTTTTTGTTTTGACTTTCTTTTCTTTTCTTTTTTTTTTAACACACTTTAGCTGGGCTGGCACTTCCAATCTTAAAGATAATTGTTGGGGCAAAGAGAATTAAAATTGTGCAGCCGCACATCCACACACTAGACTTCTATTCAGCACTAGAAAGACATGCACTATGAAGTCATGAGAAGACGTGGAGGGAACTTGCATGCATATGACTAAGTGAAAGAAACCCAACGAAAAAGGCCACATATTGCATGATTCCAACTCCAGGACATTCTGGGAAAAGACAAAACTTTAAGACAGCAAAAGATCAGTGGTTTCCAGGTGCTAGGGAGGAGGGAGGCGTGAATTAGGTGGACCACAGAGGATCTTGTAATTACTCTGTATGATATCATAATGGTTGATGCATACGATTATACATTTATCCAAACCCACAGAATATACGCATGACTCTAACACAGGAGCTAGTTTACACTGGGGTTCACTCACATTAGAACACTGGTGTGAACTATGGACTTTGGATAACGAGGGTGTGTCAGTGTAGGTTCACTAATTCCCACAAATGTCCCTCTCTGGTGGGGGACATTGATAGTGGAGAATGCTGTGCGCCTATAGAGGTGGGTGGGTTGTGAAAATTCTCTGTACTTTTCATCCACTTTTGCTATGAACCTAAATCTGCTCTAAACCTTGTCTATTAAAAATTAAATTAAATTAAAAGGCTCCTTAAGGAGTTCTGCTTTAAAAAAAACACGTGCAACTTCCCTGTGATGGTGTTGACCTCAGCCTGTCGAGCTTCCACGCGCGTCTGCTTTTGCTGATGAAGCCTCAGCTCTCCTTGGGTTCTGACGGGAATTTTTCCCTTGAGCTTCCTGTCCGTGCATTCACCCTGGAAACACACCACCAAGAGCCAGCCTGGTGGGACACAGGCAAGCTGTGGACCTCACGCTTTCCCAGTTAATTGACGAATGTCTTGTACAAGGTGTGAGCCACTAAGCCTCGGGTTCTTCATCTGTAAAATGGGGTTGACGGTGACCACTGTGTTTAAGTATTCACTTCCTGGCTGGCTCTTCTGAAGAGTAAGGTCCTCAGAGACTGGGACTGTGACCCTTGGCTTCAGCACCATCAATGCTCTCACACCCCTGGAACGCAGAGGGCACTGAAAAATGGTGTTCCATCAATGAACGAGGAACACATGAGGAAGGAAGATGGTCTGGCCTGGTGCTTGTGAAGGCTGATGGAGCCAGCGTGCGGGAAGTGACTGGCCCGCCTGCCATATCCCCTTTCCTCTGGCCCCGTGAATTTGTTTTTTCACCTAAAGCAAACCTCGGCTGTCGCCTGAAGAGCCAGCCCTGGCAATTAAGAGCAGCAGTAGACACCTAGACAAGGGAAGCCTGCAGGACCCAGAGAAGCCAGTAAGGAGATACCTGCTCCATTCTCCCTTAACAGCCTTTGCAGAAGTAGGTCTTTGTCTTTCCTAATTGCACATTGGGGACAAGCTGCATCAATTTAAATGTGACACGTTCCAGCCAAGGGATAGGCTATTTCTATCTCAGGTCTGACATCATGATTCCCAAGAAGCCTCAAACCTACTGATCCAATTATTTGAGGGAAATTTCTGAAGTTGAGATGGGTGCTGTCTTAGATTCCACTATCATTCTCCCCCACCCAGAGGAAGATGGAAGCGAGAAACAGACCCGGTGGCACTTGGCCAGAGGAAGAGAGAAAGAATCGCATCTCGTCTGGCTCTGTCAGCAACGAGCTATGTACACCCAGACAGACTCTCTCCTCTTTGGGCCTTGACTTCCAGAGTCACAAAATCTGGAAACTGGCTGTGTTAGTGATCCTCCAGAGCATATGTCTAGAGGAGGCATTGGATTCAGATTCAGACACAATTTTGCACTTGGGGATGAGCCGTTATTTTCACATCTCAAACTAGATCTTGATGGACGCACATGGCAGATGAAGTGCTTGCACGTGGGCACGTTCTTAGCCACCACTGCCTCTCAACCCCAAAGAAAATACATCAGAATTCTGAGAGGAGCGTGTGTTTGTGCGTGAGAGTTAGAGGCTTTTATGGCTTGCTACACTATGACGTAGACCTATTGTGAAGCAGCACTGACTACAGGATTATTTTTATCATTTTTAAATCTCAGATTAGAGTCTCATGTGAAATGAGAACAATGATGATGATAATCTCACATGCTGATGTTCTTTGGTTTGTGTAAGGTATTGTGCAAAGGGCTTTATTTAAAACTTTTTGCTGACTTTTCAATGGCCGCTAAATAAGTTGACGGAGAATATCTCGATCATATTCTGCAATGCTTTTCTCCCGGAATTCTTAGGGCAATCAAAGTTACTACTTATTAGACTCACACGTCAATTTCCAAGTCATAAGATACTGCTTTTCACCCGCCCCAGCGAATGGCTCAGTAATCGGAAAACTTCGGCTTAAAGCTATCATTAAGGAAGTGAAAAATTATAGTTCGATGTTCTCTGCACCTACATTCTTATAGAAGGAAAGGAAATTGGTGTTTGCTGACTTCCTAGAATGTGCCATTTTCTTCCAATTTAGTATTTTTTTTTTTTGAGTTGGAGTCTCACTCTGTCGCCCAGACTGGAGTGCCGTGGCCGCTCCCGGCCACCGCAGCCTCGACCTGCTGGGCTCCGGCGATCCTTCTGCCTCAGCCTTCCGAGTACCTGGAAATACAGGCGTGCGCTACCATGCCCAGCTAGTTTTTGATTTATTGTAGAGATGAGGTCTCGCCAGGTTGCCCAGGCGGGACTCAAACCCACTGGCTCAGGCAATCCACTCACCTCAGCTTCTCAAAGAGTGGGATTGCAGGCTGAGCCACCGAACCCGGCTCCAATTTAGTATTTTAAAGACTTTGTGTTACTGACACATAGTAGATGCTCAATAAATGCCAACGGGATTAATAAAGAAACTAGTCAGTTAACTTTCGTCACCATTATATAGATGAGGAAATTGTGGCTCAAAGATCAGGTGAGTGCACAAGGTCACAGAGGTGGTGTGTCACGGAGCTGGGACACGGTGTCCTATGTCAAAGCCCAGACCTTTCCCTTTTCTGCTCCACCGCTTGGTTTCTAGAATCTGTCCTTGATGTCTCAGCAGCATAATGCTTAGTACATGGTCTCTATGTGGCGCCTTTTTTTTTTTAGCTAAAATTACCTTCACATTTTTAGTTGCCTATAAATCAAAACAACGCTATAATCTGCAAAGAAACCCAGAGGGATGACAGGATGGGGAGATAAGGAGAAAGAAAGACAAGGGGAAAGAGGTCGATGGATATTGATGGCTTCAGCTGAAGCCCTAACAATGCCTCACCCCTTCACTCATTTCCTTACCCACTCTTGTTTATCAATCTTGGTGATATTCTTCCATGTGATTAATCCTTTTACAGACAGTGTGTAAGTACCAACATTGAGGCTGATGTTGGTGGGAAACCAATAAAAGTACAATTAATCCATCAAATGACGGGGCAAGAGGCTGAATACCTGTAACAACATGATACCTGTCACTGGCAATCTCACAGCAACTTTCTCACAGGGCCTTATGAGAATGAAACATCATTCATCTCTGGATGTAGAATATTTTTGAGGCTTTAAATATCATTCAAAAGTCGGTAATAAAAATAGATTACTAGGTTTGAAGACAAAAAAATGGAAGCTTATAAGGTAACCTAGTTAGGAAAATAAATGCCATTCTGTCTTATTTTTCAACATCTGTCATTCTCTTTTTGTCAAAAAGAAGGCATTAAAAAAAGCACAAAGCTATGTTTAATTTATTTTGAAATTTTGGAAACTTATGATGATGAATACAATTTTGTATGAAATAACATTTTTAAAATAGAGATACTTAGAAATAAGTAAGTGAAACCAACCAGAGTGCAATCATTCAGAATTAGCCATTGTTAGAATGTTGCTATACTCAACAGAAATTTGAGCAACAAGTATGATTAAGCAATTTGAGAGGAGAAAATTTCAGTAATTGTTAGAAAATAATAAACTGTCCTCAACCCACTGGTTATTGGGGAAAATTCAAACTGAAACAAAACAGATATAAAAACGGTAGACCATTGAAGAAATTATCAAAGAACTGAAACACAATGTGAAAAAAAATTATCCAGAAGGCAGCACAGAGTAAAGGAAAATGCAAAGTATGCAAAATAGATGCTCTCCAGAGAATAGATTCAAAAGCTTCTCTCTCTCTCATGCTTTCCTTTCCCTTAAGTCACCTTTCCAGAATGATGTCACTAAAAAGTCATCTTTTGGGACAATCCAAGGTAAGCAGTAAACGGGGGAAGGAGGGATAGTTGCAGAGAATGTGAGAACTAAGTAGGGTAAGAAAGCTTTCATGCAGGGAGGGTCCAAGCAGGGTGAGGAAGACATACCCACGGGGGCAGCCTGGAATGTAGTGTCAGAGCCTGAGTGGGATTCAACCATCTTTGCATGAGGGGACTCCACGTGCAGAGGACTGTCATAGAGCAGTCAGATCAAGCAGGGTGAGGAGGGAGTCTGTGCTCGTGTTGTGCAGATGGAAGAGAGTACGAGAGATGGCTTACACACTCAGGGACAGATCAAGTAAGAAGTCTGCTGAAAATAATGAGAGTCAGAATTCTTACTGTTGGAAAAGAGAATTACAAATACAAAGCAGGAGAGAGGTGGAATAAGCCATAGGCTATGGAATTGGAACTGAAGGTATTAATGTATTATTTTCCTGTTACTGCTTTAACAAATTACCACATACTCCATGACTTACAACAGCACTTATTTATTATCTTACAGTTCTGAAAACTAGAAATCTAACACATCTCACTGGGCTAAAATCAAGGTGTTGGCGGGGTTGCATTTCTTCATGAAAGTGCAAGGTGTCATTCACTTCCACGTCTTTTCCTGCTTCTAGAAGCTGACCCCAAATTAAGCCCTCCTTCCTTCATCTTCCAAGACAGACACGGTGGGTGCTGAGTCATTCTCACCATTCTGAGCTTCTCTGCTGCCTTTCTTCTTCAGGTCCCTTGTGATGACATTGAATCTACAGGATAACCCAGGAGAATCTTCTGATTTTAAGATCACCTGATTAGCAACCCTAATTCCATCTACTCCCATAAATCTCCTTTGCCATGTAAGGTAACACATCTAAAGGTTTCAGGAATTAGATAGTTGGCATTTTTGGGGGACCATTATTCTGCCTATCAGATATGTATTTATGTACAAGTAGATAGGAAAGTAAAAATATATTTAAATGTGTGTATTTATGCATATATGTGTGCATGTGTACACACACACATTATTTTTTAGTCTGTCCACTGGGAGGTATTGGAATTAATGATACTCTAATAGCAGTGAGTACATGTAACCCCCAGGTCATGACATCTAAATAACATTCTGTACCATAAAGAATGGGCGTTCATTGGGAAAATGACTGATCTAGAATTGGAACATGAAAAGTACAAGGTGATCCTGAAATATCTTTTTATGCCATGATACAATGTATCAAAACACACACATGTATGCACACACACACACATACACACACACACACACACACACACACACACACACAAACAGAAGCTAGCTTATAGGGTATTAGCTAATTTAGAGCCTATTGAAGGATTAGAATAAATAATGATAGCAGCATATTATAATCTGCAGAATAAAATAAGAAGCAATGAATCCATAGAGAAATTAATAAACAAGTGAATATATAGAAAGCTGGGTAAGAAGCAAGATATTCTCATATGAATACTGACAATTAAGTTCATGAACTCATCCTAGAAAAAGGTACCTCATAGCTCATTGTGAAATATCATGACTGTCGCCCTCAAAATACTCTCCTTGGGAAGATATGCACCTACGTCAGTGACTAGTCCACCCATTAAAGCAATTTTGGAACTCTTCTTCTGGAATGGCCATCAGAGCAGTTGTCATACTACCCTTAATGTCCTGGATGTCATCTAATGTCTTTCTTTCAATATTTCCTTTATCTTCAGGTAAAGAAACAAGTCATTGGGGGCCAGATCAGGTGAGTAGGAAGGGTGTTCCAAAACAGTTATTTGTTTACTGGCTAAAATCTCCCTAACAGACAGTGCCGTGGGAGCTGGTTGCATTGTTGCGATACAAGGGCTCCTTCAGGACCATTTTTGCACACACTTTTCTCATGCCAAGATTTCCAGTTAAGATATTCCTATTTTTCTACAGATGCTCCTTTGGTCTGCTTTGCTTCTCACAGTCAAGCAACACTCAATTTGACAAATTTTAGCAATATTTTCATCAGTTGGGCTACTTACTCGCTGTCCAGTGATGTCTTCTTCACCTGAGAAAAACATTTAATCCATTTCTACATTGGTGTCTTCTTCATGCTGCTATCCTCATAAACTTGGACTACCATGTCCCCAATTTCACTTCTTCTCTTGCTAAGTTTAACAAGAAATTTAATATCTGTTCATTGCTCTTATGCAAGGTACAACATTCTTTTTTTAAAAACTATAAGAAAGGGATTGTCAGGAGTGGGAAAATGCCAGGGGTAACATTCTTGCAACAGCACACAAAAACATGCAATAGTCATAATGAAAGTCACTCAACAAGACACTGCCACACCTCTCACACAGCTGTGAGACACGGATACACCAAGGTTATTATAATGTACTGAGTTGTTTGCACAATGCTGCCAACGTAAGTGCACTTGGCAAGTTCATGAACTTAATTGTCACACTTTGTAGTTTTAAATTACTCCCCACAAAATACATATCAATTTTAAAGAAAACAAAAAACCAGTACCTTTACTGTGGAGGGGCAGAAAATACCTTGTTAGTTAAGTAATCAAAGTGAGCAGCAAAAGTAAAAGGACAAATAAAAATTGGGCATTATTTAACAGGAATCAAGAACATTACTTCTTTGATATTCCTGACAAAGCAGAGTATGAATCCAATCATTTTTTAAAATCCACATGGAATAACCTTCTACCAAACAACTGAATTGTAACCTTTAAGTGTCAAAGTCATGGAAATCGAAGAAAGAATTGAAGAATTGTCCCAGACTGAGTGAAACCAAAGAGGACAGAAAATTAAATTCAATAAGTAGTTTTAAGTAGGATCTTTTTTCTTCAAGAGCATTATTGGGACAATTGGCCAAATTTCCATGGGATTGTACTATTTAATTTCAGAATTGAATAATATAATCATCAATATTAATTTGATTCAACTTGTATTGTGGTTATACTGGAGAATGTCTTTATAGGAAAAACAAACTAAACTAGTAGATGAGGAAAAATGGACTATCAGATTAGCAACTTAATCTCAAATAGTTCAGGAAGAGAGTTATTTATTTTACTTACAACTTTGTTCTTAATGTGCTGCTCCAATTTTTTCTAAAAAATGTAAATTATGAGATATTAAGAGAAATGGAAAAGCAAGAATTTAAAATATATATATTATATAAGATAATATGACACATATATACTTGAAAGAAAAAATGACTGAGATTGTCCATACTTGATTAAAGTTATAAAAACTCAGATTCAAAAAGCTTGACAAATCAGAAATAAAAATAAAAATTTGACCATGAGCAGGTTTTCAATAAAAACAGTAGATATCAGAAGAAAATACAATATCTTAAAATTATTTACCCATGTAAACTCTATTTTGAAGGATGAGAATAAAATAAAGACAGTCAGAAAAATATAAACTAAGTTACAACTAAAAGATCTTTGTCAAGAAGAAATAATAAAGAAATCAGAATGATAAGAAGCTTCTATAAATTGAGTAAAGTGAGTTTGAAATTAAAAGTCTTTCTAGCAAACTCTAGGATTAAATGCCTTCACTGATTAATTCTAATAATAGTCCACAGAATAGCACCAATATTAGACAAATTATTTTTGAAAAATAAAGGAGACACTTCTCAACTCATTTTATGTGGCCCATATTATTCTGATATCAAAATCAGACAAAGACCATAAAAAAGAACTATAGACCAATATCCTTGGAGAACATAATACAAAAGCCCTTTTAAAAAATTAACGAATCAAACCCAACAACACACCAAAAGATAATACACAATGACCAGTTGTTTTTTAAGTAATGAATTCAAAACTGATTAAAAATCTGCAAATAAATAAAAATACTTTATCTTATTAATAAAATAAACAACCATATAATCATATCAATGATGTAAAAAGAGCATTTAAATATATTCAATATTATTTCATGATGGAAACACTCAGAAAACTAAAGAGAGAAAAGCACTTCATCTATTTAATTAAGAGCATCTGTTTAAAACCCAGAACTAACATATTTAACATCATACTTAAAGCCCAACGCTTGATCAGGAACAAGGCAAGACAGTTCACTCTCAAGTCTTCTATTTAATACTATACTGCAAGTCCAACGCAAGAAAAAACAAGACAAAGAAATAAGATCCACATCGAGTAGAAAGGAAGAAACAAAGCAGTCCTTATTTTCAAAGTATGTATTCATGTATGTAGAAAACTGGAAAATCTATAGAAAATATACTAGAGTAATAAATGAACTTGGCAAGATTACTAAGACTCAGTGCCAATACTGTATACAAAAACCTATCACATTTTGTTTTCTATTAATGCACATTTTAAAAATAAATATTTCAAACTCAATTTATAATGATATTAAAAATTCTTAAAGAAAATTTAATAAAAGATATCTAATATCTCCAAAACAAAAGTTTCAAAACACTGCAAATAAAAATTAATGAGGTCCAGGCTGGGCTCAGTGGCTCAGCCAGTAATCCCAGCACTTTCGGAGGCCGATGAGAGAGGATTGCCTGAGCCCCTGGGTTCGAGACCAGCCCGGGCTACTTGGCCAAATCTTGTCTCTACAATAAATCAAAAGAAAATTAGCTGGGTGTGGTAGTGCACGCCTGTGTTACGACCACTTGGAAGGCTGAGGCGGAAGGATCACAAAAGTCCAGCAGGTCGATGCTGGGATGACCATGAGCGTGCCACTGCACTCCAACCTGGGCAAGGGAGTAAGACTCCAACTCAAAAAAAAAAAAAAAAAAAAATTAAAGAGGTCCTAAACAAATGCAGAGACAACTATTGGAAGAGTCCACACTGTCCAGATGGCAATCTTCTTCAAATTGATGTGTATATGCAAGGGAGTTCTAATAAAAATTCTAACAGGATTTCTAAAGATATTGGTAAACTGATTTTAAAATTTGCTTAAAAAGAGAAAGAATCTAAACTAGCTGTCTTAGTCTGTGCTCGTATAACAAAATGCCATAAACTGGGTGGCTTATAAGCAATAAATTTATTTCTCACAGTTCTGAAGACTGGAAAGTCCAAGATGAAGGCATTGGCACATTTAGTGTCTGGGGAGGGCTGCTTTCTGGTTCACAAAAATGTCACATTCTTGCTATGTCCTCCCAGTGGTGAATAGGACAAGCACCTCTGTGGGGTCTCTTTTGTAAGGGCACCAATCCTAGTCATGGGTGACAAGTCATAGCTCCACTCTCATAATCTGATCACATCCAAAGGTCCCACCTCTTACCACCATCATTTTGGTGATTAAATTTTCAACATAGGAATTTTAGGAGGATCCAAACATTCAGATCATTGCACTAGCCAAAATAATATTGGGAAAAAAGCTTAAGGACACAAGGCAATGTAAAACTGCAGTTGTCAAGACAGAGAGATATTAAAGATGCACCTATAAATCAATGGGAAAAATAGAGAGTCCCTAAATAGGTCTGCACTTACATGGCAAATTGATTTTTGACCAAAATGTTAAGGTATTTAAATAGTGGAAAGTGTGCATTTCCAAAAAATGACGATAAAACTACTGTGCGTACATATGAATCTCTATTCTGTTCCATTGGTCTATATGCCTATTCCTGTACCAATCCCAGGCTGTTTTGATTATTGTAGCTTTATAATAAATTTAAAATCTGGAAGTGTGATATCACCTGTTTTTTTTGTTCTTTTGTTTTTTGCTGAGGATTGTTTTGGCTATTCATGGTCATTTATGTTTCCACATGAATTCCTGTATTGTCATTTTCAGGTCTGAGAAGAATGCTGCTGGTAATTTAATGGGCACTGAGTTAAATTTGTAGATTGCCTTGGGCAGAATGGACATTTTAATAATGTTGATTCTTCCAATCCATGGGCATGGAATATTTTTCCATTTGACTGTGTCACCTTTGATTTCTTTGAGCAGTGTTTTGTAGGTTTCATTGTATAGGTCTTTCAGGTCTCTGAATAGAAAGGTGCCAAAGTATCTGATTTTTTTGTGGTTATTTTGAATACGATTATGTTTTTTATTTGGCTTTCTGTTTGCTTATTGTTGGTGTATAGAAATGCGACTGTCTTTTGCACATTTATTTTATACCCTGAGACTTTGCCAAAGTCCTTTATCAGTGCAAGGAGGTTTTTGACAGATTCTCTTGGGTTTTCAATGTATAGAATTATGTCATCTGCAAAGAGGGATAACTTGACTTCCTCTTTCCCTATTTGGATATCCCTGATTTCCTTCTGTTGTCTGACTGCTGTAGCTAAGACTTCCAATACTATGTTGAACAAGAACAAGGGGGATGGCAAACCTTGACTTGTTGTGGTTTCTGAGGAAATGGGATTTCTGTCTGTTTTGTCATCTGTTGGCTGTGGAATTCTCATAGACAGCTCTTACTATTTTGAGGTATGTTCCATCTATGCCTTGATATTTGAGGGTTTTTATCAAGAGGGGTGCTGGATTTTATCAAAGCTTTTTCCATGTCTAATGATAAAATCATGTGGTTTATGTCTTTACATCACTGGATGTATTTAATTACATTCATGGTTTTGCAGATGTTGAACCAGCCCTGCATCCCAGGGATAAAGCCTACTGGTCATGGTGGATGATTTTTGAGATGTGTTGTTGGATCCAGTTTGTTAGAATCTTGTTGAGAATTTTAGCATCTATATTCATCAAGGATATTAGCCTGTAGTTCTCTTTCTTTGTTGAATCTTTACCTGATTTGGGTATCAATGTGATGTTAGCTTCATAAAATAATTTTGGAGAGAGTTCCATCTTTCTCAATTGCCTGAAATACTTTCAGTTGGATTGGTATCAGCTATCAGCTCTTCCTTATATGTTTTGTAGAGTTCTTCTGGAAAGCCATCTGGTTCCAGGCTTTTTTTTTTTTTGGTAAGTAGTTTTCTTATGACATAGTCTATTTCCTGGGTTGTTATTGGTCTATTTAGGGTCTCATTTTCTTCTTGTTTCAACCTGGGGAGATTGTGTGATGTAAGAAAGTCCTCCATTTCATTTAGGTTTTTAGGTTTGTTTCCATACAGGTGAACATAGTTACCTCTGATAATCTTTTATATTTCTTTGGGGTCAGTTGTGACCTCATCTTTTGTATTTCTGTTTGTGTTTATTTGAGCTTTTTCTCTCTTTTTCTTGGTCAGTCTAGCTAGGGATCCATCAATCTTGTTCATACTTTCAAAAAGCCAGCTTTTGGTTTCATTGATTTTTTGTATTACATTTTTGTCTTCTCCTTCTCAAATTTGGGCTTTTATTTTGATGATCTGGATTCTTTTGCTGAAGTTAGGGTTTTGGTGATCTTGCTTTTCCAACTTCCTTAGGTGTTTTGTTAGACTGTTAACTTGTTATCTTTCCATTTTCTTCATGTGTCTTTGTAAAGATATGAATTCCTCTCTTAGTACTGTTTTCATGGCATCCCAGAAATATCGGTAAGATGTTTCTTTATTTTCATTTGTTTCCAGGTACCTTTTAATCTCTGTTTTGATTCCTGTGTTGACCCAGGAGTTGTTTAGCATCATGATGTTTAATCTCCTTGTCTTTGTGGGTTTGGGGGAAACTTTGTTGGTTTGATATTTATTTTTATTGTACTGTGATCTAGAAGGTGCATGGCAGAATTTCAGTCTTATGGAATTTGTTTATGCTTGACTTATGGCCAAAGATGTGGTCGATCTTAGAGTATGTTCCATGTGGTTATAAGTGGAATGTATATCCCGTGGTTGTTGGGTATAGTGTTCTGTGGATATCAATTAAGTCCATTTAGTCTAGTGTCACATTGAGGTTCAGGATCTCCTTGCTGACTTTTTGTCTTGATGATATGTCTAGGATTGTCAGTGGGATGTTTAAGTCCCCAGCTATGGTAGTGTTAGAGTCAATAACTTTTTAAGTTTACCTAGAAACTGATTTATAAAAGTTGATGTTTCTATGTTGGGTGCATATATGTTTAGGATGGATATTTTGTGTTGATGGATTGAATCTTTTATCATTATATAGTGACCTCCTATATCTTTTTAATGTTTGATAGTGGTATTTTGTTTGTTATTAAGATTGCAACTCCTGCTTTTGTGTTCCATTTGCCTGAAATTTTGCTTCCCATCCTCTTACTTCGAGACTGTGAGTATCCTTTCTGGTGAGATAAGTCTCTTGGAGACAACATATTGTAGCTTCATGATATTTTATACAATTTGTCATTCTATGTCTTTTTAGTGGTGTGTTTAGTCCATCCAGACTCAGGTTAATTATTGAGATGTGTGAATTTATCCCTGCCATAAGGTTCTTACAGAGTTTGTTGTTGTTGTTGCTGTTTGTTTATTGTCTTTCTTTTGATTTTTAGATTGATTCATGTGTGTTTTCAATCTTTTCCCTGCATTCTTGTGAGGGGCATTGCCATTCTTTTTTTCCTTTCTTCTGTGTTTAATACTTTCTTAAGTGTTTCTTGTAGAGCTGGTCTGGAGAAAGCATACACTCTTAGGGATTGAATGTCTGGGAAAGATTTTAATTCTCCATCACTGATGAAACTTAGCTTAGCTGGGTAGGTAATTCTTGGTTGAAATTGTTTATCTTTAAGAACTGTGAAGACTGGGTTCCAAGCTCTCCTAGCCTGAAATGTTTCTGTAAATAAGTCTGCTGCTATTCTAATGGATGTTCCCTGGTAGGTAGTCAGACCTTTCCCTCTTGTTGCCTTTAGGATTTTTTATTTCATACCTATTTTGTATAGGCAAATTGCTATGTGTCTGGCAGTTAGTCTTCTCATTTGTTGTCATGCAGGGGTCCTCTGAATCTCTTGTGTTTGAGTAGTTGAGTCACGGATGAGGTGATGGAAGTTTTCTTGAATAGGTTCATGGAATGTTTGTTTCAGGGTGGTCTCTGTCTCTTTAACTGCCTCAGGGATTCCAATTAATCTTAGGTTCAGCCTCTTAAAATGATTGCTCATCCCCTGAAGGTATTGTTCTGTCTTTTTAAGCTTCTTTTCTATGTTTTTAACAGTTTGGATTAGTT
Source organism: Carlito syrichta (assembly GCF_000164805.1). Classification (NCBI taxonomy): domain Eukaryota; kingdom Metazoa; phylum Chordata; class Mammalia; order Primates; family Tarsiidae; genus Carlito; species Carlito syrichta. The sequence goes on from NW_007258794.1 coordinate 479,956, forward strand.
CCATATTGTGATCCTCAAGCTCTGAGATTCTTTCTTCTGCTTGGTTAATTCTGCTTTCCATGCTTATCAGTCTGTTGTTTATTTCGTTCACTGTATTCTTTATTGCTGTTATCTCAGTTATCAATTCCTTTATTCTTTCTTTTTGTCTCTCATCATTTCTATTTATTCTCTTTATTAATATCTTGATATCTGTGTTTGCAGTTTGAGACCAGTCATTCTGGGGGCTCTTCAATGTTTGAGTTGTGGAGTCTGTATTCTCAGTGGCTGACCTCCCAGGGGTCTGTGTGAGACTCATATTCTTCCTTTAGTTTGTCTTCATTTGCATAGATTCCTCCCCCCCTTTGAAAACCTCTTCTTTCATTCTGTTGTTCAGTGAGAGGGGATACCTTTTATTTCTGTTTGCTCAATCTCCTATTCTTCCTTATGTAGATCCTCTGAAGATGGACAGGGGGTTGGGACCTGTACTTTTTGCAGTTTTGCAATTTAATTGAGGGGGAAACTGTGATTCATAAGCTTTCTGCAGATCTCAATATCCACTGACTAGTGTGTGGGCCCCCTGGGACACACTTCCCACTGCCTTACAATCAGTCCATGCATTAGGGGTGTCTGTTTGCCCCTGAAAGCAAAAAGAGATAAGCAAAAGGGGAAAGAATGGAAAAAGGAAAGAGGAAGACAAAAGGGAGGTTGAGAGAGAGAAGAAGAGGGAAAACAGACAGGCATACCAACTAATGAATAAACAGAGAGACAAGCAAAGACAGAAAAAAAAAGGCAAAAGCATAGACAGTCACACAAACCAATAAACAAAAACCACCCTGTTAGTGTACTCTCCCTCAAAAATATCCATACATAAACAGAAAATATAAAAGAAAAATTTAAACTAACAGAAACAAAGCAAGTACAAAAATATAAGCAAAATTGGAAAGAAAGAGAAAAGAAAGAAAAGCTAAATCTCAAAGAAAAACTTGCTCTGTGGCAGTTTTCTGTGAGTACAGGCTCCTTTCAGGCCTCTCCCTTCTGGAGCAGCTCTGGTCTCCAGCTCCTCCTCTCCACTCTCAATGAAGGCTGATAAGGTTGCTCTGAGCATGGGCCAGATGCCCTCAGACAACTATGGGAGAAGGATTCATCCTACTCACTGCTGCTGCTGTTAAGTCTCCCACTCCGATCTGATGTGTCTCTGCCTGCTCCATTGTTGGAGAGGGGCCTCTGTCTCTCTTAGTCTGATGACATAATAACCTCTGGGTCCCAAGAAGGAGGCTAGGCGGAGCTGGGTGGGACAATGCAAGTATCTGCCCCATCCAGTACTGAGAAGATGGAGCCAATCAGTGTCCCATCACTGGCACTGGAGCTTTATTACAGATTTTCCACACCTGCCTTCTCGTGCCAGGTCTGCTGCTGCAGGTGATGGCGTGGAGCAGGTGCTGGTTCTGAGGGATGTCTGTTCTCTGCTATCTCTTCTCAAGAGAGCCCCAAGAACGGCAGACTATCTGCATGCCCAGGTCTCCAATCTCAGGGCGGTGGGGGGTTGCAGTCACTTGGAGGAGAGCCCTAGGTGCATGAACCCTAGTCTCCCCTCAGATGGACTTTCATTCACCCACCAGCACACACCCACTCACGCAGAGAGTCTTTATTAACATTCACTTTTGTGGAGACTCTCACAGTCCGACCTTTTCTGTTGCCTTGCCCGGAAGGTCCTCCACAGATCAGCAATTATAAAAATTATGATGAATCTCAAAATTGTACTAAGTGAAAAAAATTCAAATATAGACAACCACATGCTGTATGTTGCACTGACACTAAATTCTTGAAAAGGCAAAACTAAAAGACACAACTCAGATCAGTGTGTGCCAGAGGCCAAGAGTGGAGAAAAGTGTCACAAATTGTTTTACAACTCACTTATGGTGGAGGTTCTCGTGCTGTAAATTATTCTCCAAATTGATCAAACTATACACTTAAGAAAGGCAGGCTTTTCTTTATGCAAACAATACCTTAGCCGGGCTCGGTGGCTCAGCCTGTAATCCCGTGCCTTTGGGAGGCTGAGGTGAGTGAATTGTCTGAGCCCGCGGGTTTGAGACCCGCCTGGGCAGCGAGACCTCATCTCTACGATAAATCAAAAAATCAGCTGGGCGT